>NW_012028900.1:0-360 GCF_000956235.1 Wasmannia auropunctata | reverse complement strand
ATGGCGACCACGTAGACATTCATTTCTTCGACGGCGAAGACCTAGACAACACCTACACACTTAATTCCTCGATGGCAAACACGTAGACACTCACTTCCTCGACGACAACCACAAAAGAGTTGTGAGAGAGACGAGAAAGCAGAGAAACAGACGAGAAAGTCGTGAGAGAAACGAGAAAGCCAAAAGAGAGACGAGGGAAGATTGAAAAAAGGGACAAGATCAGGAGACGCGGTAGCGTCTCCCGCCAAGTATATTTTTTCGCTACATAACAATCAGGAAATATTTTTGTACTTACAGAGACGCTACAGTGTATCCTTTACCGGACGGATAACGTTTCTATAGCAATAAAGATCGGAAGAG
>NW_012028899.1:0-953 GCF_000956235.1 Wasmannia auropunctata | reverse complement strand
GAAGTTTTGCAGCAATATTGCAGCAAAATTGCAACATTGCATATTGCAATGCAATACTTCAGAAACATTGTTAAAATATAGATTTGCAACATTATTTTAATAATGTTGCAGCAATATTTAAAAGAAATGTGAAAAGAATCTACTACAATTTTGTGTTTAAATATTGTGTGTACGCTTACGCACATCTTATAATCATTAAGTTTTATTAAATATCAATTAATTTTACATAACTGCACATGATATTCTTCGTTTCCCGTTTTCATGATTGTACTACAATCATCTGTACAACTGAAATCAACACAATAATATCTCGTATAGTATTATTCCGTTTTCTTTCGCGTATAAGGATGGCGAAGGTGAATTTGTAAGAGCCGCCACGGTTAGGGAAAGCGAGAGAGATATTGTCAGGATAGTGGGAACAGTGTAGGAAGAGAAACAGGCTTATCAAGCAGAGTCACATCGATATGACAAGACGGGAGAACGAGTAACAGAATGCTTTATTCCTGGACACTCGCGATATTACACTCAAGAGGCAGGGCCTCGGGGATTGCACGCAATACATCCGGCTACGACGGTTATACCACAGGCAATGCGAGAGGGATCGCCTCTCGCGGTCATGTTGCGCGGCTATGCGACTCGAGCGCTACCCGCAGCCAATCCGAGACAAGAATGGTACGGACCAATGGCAGCGCGAGAAGGCGTACGCGCACGCCATCTAGGATGGAACTAAACCGCCGCAGGGCGAACCTAACCCAATTACCGGGAACTGGTCTTACACGCGCGTGTATAATCTCAGAAATAACTCAATTAATAAGCTTCAAAAAGTGATACGACGTGAATAGTAGTGGTGGATGATAAGGAGGAGCGCAGTTAGTAGGATTCCACAAATGACATCGAGTATGTTGAACACTCTAATTATATATTTCGCTATGTACAAGTGTGATCGTATCAGT
>NW_012028898.1:0-810 GCF_000956235.1 Wasmannia auropunctata | reverse complement strand
TGGAGTTCAGACGTGTGCTCTTCCGATCTAACGATGTTACTGTTACCGTCACAGATAGGAAAAAAAGTAACAATTGTTATCAGAAAAACGTATAACGAAAATACCCAGAGAGCACAAAGTCGTCTAAAAAATGACTAAATGGTGACTAAATAGTTATAAAGATATCTTTTAGAAAACGAATATAGTCGACGAAAAGATGACTAAAAGTCGGCAGATATCGCCCAATTAGTCATCTTCATGGTTTTATCCATATGATAACTTAAAGATGACTTCTGTGGATATCTTTTAGTCATCTTTAAAACTTTTTATAGCTATCTTTTAGTCGTCTTTAGGACTTATTGCAGATATCTTTTTAGTCATCATTTAGACGACTTTGTGCTGTCTGGGATGTGATATTTATATGCACAGGCTCTTATTTTAGTAATACATATTTATTTTATAGCAATGCATGTATACATAAAAAGCTGCGCAACGACACCGACAATCGTCGGTAGCGTGTATAACAGAATAGGGGCCCTGCTAGTTTACTATATATTGTATATATAAACTTGAAACATTTATCTATAGTTATAGGAGCCGATAGTATTTATCGGTTCCTAACCTATGAGTCCATAAATGTAATATTATGGAAATATTTACTGAACGAAATTGATCGTTATCCATGGTTTCCAAAACACTTCACCAGATCAGATATTTCCCAAGTTGCTTGAAACCACTTAGCTTGATTGTGTTATAATTACAGTAGTCTATACAATTATTACAATAATGCAAGACAATGCCATTTCGCAGACCGTTTTACGACGTGATGTC
>NW_012028897.1:0-566 GCF_000956235.1 Wasmannia auropunctata | reverse complement strand
GCAAATTAAAGGTAAAGATTTACTCTTTCAAAAGTAGTAAATTGCATTTGTATGCAATTTTTAATTTTGCGTCAGAGAACTTGTCAAAGTTCGTGAAAATTTTGAGATTCGTCGGATCTCCTTTTCTATCCGTGTAATTCCAAGAAGATTAGTAGGATCGTTTTCTAAAGTGTCGATTTGAAAAGTAGAGATTTCAAGTTGTAAAATGCTTTTTTAAACATCTCGATACGATCATTTTTGGTGAAGTTATACTCTTTTGAATTTTATCTATTTTTGGAGGGTAGAGTAAGTGATGCTTTAATTTTGTTGAGAAATGTATTAAAAATAAAATGGCTCCTACATATAGGACTAACTTCTGCTTTTTGCCGCGCGACAAGCGTTGTCGCGTACGTCCTGTGTGCAGGAGCTATTACATTAAAAGGAAGAGCAGAATACAGGAAAACAGAACTAATTAGAACTGATCGGTATTCATTATATGTATAGTCGGTTCTTATATTTAAGATCGTTTTAAGTACAATTTTAAAATATCATAAGCCAATAATCACAGAGCTGTATTAATATCTTAA
>NW_012028896.1:0-601 GCF_000956235.1 Wasmannia auropunctata | reverse complement strand
GGTATTTTTGATAAAAAATTTCCAAACCTAATGAACCGAAATCATCGGTTCTTTTATCAAATACAGGGTCAACTGAATATAACGCAGCGTGATTATTGCATTTTTGCTGTGTGGACGTCGAAAGACATGAAAACAGTACGTGTTAATAGAGACAACAATTTTTGGAAAAATAAAATGTTGCCTTTTTTAACACGTTTCTATTTCGAATGCATGCTTCCAGAAATTTTGGATAGTCGCCATAATAGGCATATGCCTATTAGGAATCCAAAATATATTGCAGAAGCAATGGAAGAAGCAGAAAAAAGAAAAAATAGTCGAAAAAATATTCGACAAGATGCAGAAGAAAACGAAAATGTCATCCAAGAAAAAAAATTTAAAGTTGACATTTTGTCCACAGAAGCATCAACCGATGCTGTGGTTGCTCTAAATGAGGAAAATGATGATTGCGTTTTCGTCAGTACAAACGATATGACTGAAGTCGACAAGGCAAGAATTAGAAAGACTCTAGATGATGTTATTCCTCCTCTCTCCTTAGTGAAGGATAACGTCTTGCCTATAGACAGTCTATTAAACGATGAATCGTTAGATCGATTTTTACGCG
>NW_012028895.1:0-950 GCF_000956235.1 Wasmannia auropunctata | reverse complement strand
TCGTCGGGAGTCTAACTTATTTAGCAAATACTACTAGACCTGACCTGGCGTTCGTAGCGAATACTCTTAGCCGTTTTAATGCAAACCCAGGAAGGATTCATTGGAGAGCAGCGAAACACACAGTGAGATATTTAATAGGTAAGCCTAGTCTCGAAATCATATACACCCATACAGCACACTAATGTTGAATCAACATCTCAGAAATTGAATTGCAAGATTGCAAATGTTGCAGCAACATCGCGAAATGTAGATTCAACGTTGAAAAGACATTGCAGAAATGTTCAATGTCCCTTGAATCTATGTCTTAGAGACACTGCAATTCAATATTAATTCAACATTAATTCAACGTATAAGCATGAATGTAATAATTTAATCCGCACAGAATAATAATATTTGTTAAATATCTATTCGATTTTTATGAAACCAAAATAAAAATCATTATAAAACGTAAAAAAAAATAATTTACGTTTACAGTGTTTCCAAGGAATTAATTCCTTCTAAATTAATATTCAAATCCATCAGTCACCCATCCAAGCCACGACCGCCGCCAACGTTGCTTAACTTCTATGATCGGGAATTGCAGACACTTCGTAATGACCCATGCGATTACTTGATGTTAATATCATGGATATATTCGTGCTAGATCAGATTAATATAATTATCAAAAAAACATCTTTTAAAATATATCTTTTTATAAATGTTAACATACAATAACATATTCGATAATCAAAATGACCAACATCGATTTCCGTGTAAAGATTTAAATATCGTTTGTAAATGAGCTTTGTTAGGAAATCAAGTTGAAATCGTGATAGTTTCTATTTACTTAAATTTGTTCATATTTAACAAAATTAATTAAATTACTTGTTTATACTTCAAACATAGACCTAAAATTTTAGAATATAATTTAAAAAAATACATGATTCATTATAATTTTATTTGTTTAAAAA
>NW_012028894.1:0-654 GCF_000956235.1 Wasmannia auropunctata | reverse complement strand
TGATTTTTTAAGGAGATTCGATAGCAAAATCAAAATACTTCAATCTGTTTAAAAATTATATAGAATATTCTTTAAAACGAAACTAATATCATATTAAAATTTCAAACCAATTAACCGTATGGTTTTTAAGAAAAAAAAATCTAAAATTAGAGTTTTATGCCTGTTGTCTTATGACAGTTGCATTACATGATTGATATATTACATAATTACATACATTTAAAATGCTTCCATTTACATAAAAATTAATAATTAGTTAGAGCAAACCTTTTTTTACGTTTTTGCAAAACTTGAACTCCATCCACCATATAATTTTTTTGTATACAAGCAAGAAAGTGATAAAAGTATGCCTATTTGACATTTTAAATACTAATGAGGTTATATTGCTGCTTACTTCGCTTATGACATGTATGTGTGTTGGAATGCATGTTCAATGCAACGACACAGACCCATCTATAGACATACTCCCCTTGCCACCTACCCCCGCAAATGATCTAACGAACCTCCTTAACTATGTACAGTATTTACAGAGCTAAGCGCGATCTGATGCACCGTACGAGAGTGCGTATTGCCAATGAGACCGCCTTACGAAAAACGAACGCAGTAGTAGCGTAGCCGGACTTTAGCGAGTGCTAGAAAGGGAGTACGAGTCGCGTT
>NW_012028893.1:0-613 GCF_000956235.1 Wasmannia auropunctata | reverse complement strand
ATTTTGATAATATTACCTGCGAAGATCTATTCTGTCGCCGCCGTCTGTAAATTTTCTTCCAACGTTAACACTAAACATTTGCGCATCGCGCGGTCGGATGGCGGACCGGACAATGACAATCGAGAAAAGAGAGATGCCGACAAGAAGGCAAAATCGCGATTGTTTTTGGGACTATTGGTTCCTACACACCGGCGCGAATTTGTCACGCACGACGCGCGATATTCAATAATACTTTACCGATGTTTTCAATCTAAAAATGTGTATTATTGAGTATTGCGTATTGTGTGCGACGGACATCGCGCTGTACAGGAGTCATAACTTCTTGCGTGTTTTCACTATGGAACTACGCAGTACGCAGGGTAAAAATGAAACATTTGTAATGTCTATACCAATAATCCTTCATGTCTGTGGCGTTGCGTGGTTTATGTGTGCAGCAGCTACAGCGTATAGTGTCGTCAGATCGGTGAAATAATAAAATATTTTGTCGAGATCTCAATGAGGTCTTGACGAGAATTTTCAATAATCTTGATCTTGATGTGGTGAATCTCGATATTGATCTCGAATATTATAAGTAAATCCCGATCTCGAATCTCGTCTCGATTTCGAGACGAGA
>NW_012028892.1:0-1584 GCF_000956235.1 Wasmannia auropunctata | reverse complement strand
AAAACAGACGACTTTAGGATCGCCTTAAGGCGATGCCGGAAGGTCGGAAAAATTTGTACGAGGTCGATAAAGCAGACTCTTCAGTGTCAGTGGTATAATCTCTAAATGAACTTCTTACAATATCTTCTCTTTCACTCAAACACGTGGAATGTCCTTATCTAACTTATGGAAGTGCCATCTCTTGAAAAATCCGGCACTACTGCCAAATGTAATTTTTACTGTCTTTACCTCAGCCGAGCGTACGAATTACCACAAATTGCATTCTAAGCGATAATTGTTTTTCTACGCTTCCAATCGTAGCACAAAAGGTCTTGTATTATTCGTGCAAGTAATCCGATGCGTGCGAATTACTTTTTTTGTACATATGAGTTACAGAACTTTTGTACCAATGAAATGTTTACGTCAGGTGAAAGATTATGATAATTGTACGACAAGAAAAAAGGTAATTTTTTCATATTTTTTCGTTTTTATTACAAAGGACCACGCACTAATCATATGGAAAAGTGGTCCCGGTCAAAACAGAAATAACCTATGCGAAAATATTCTTTATGAGGTACTGATCGAAAATCTCAATAGCGTCAACCTTCAACCACAGCTAGTTTTCACACTGCAATCTCATAAAGATTGCTTGAAACCACTTTATTTTAGAAAATCATAAAATTACACTTCCTTGCTCTCTCTCTCTCTTTCTCTCTCTCTCTCTCTCTAAAGAATATTTTCGCATAGGTTATTTCTATTTTGACCGGGGCCAATTTTCCATATGATTAGTGCGTGGTCTTTTATAATTTTCGCGTTTACATTTTATTTCTATTTCAATCTTGTAAAAGCGTTTTTAAATCTGTTTAGTCGTTTCGGAGTTATTACTTAAAATGCAAATGTCGGTAATTTTTATCTTCCAGCATCGCTTTAAGAAAATGCTGAAAGTTCGAAATTACTGACAATTACAGTTGAGTAAATTTCGAATTGAACGGAATTGAAAATCCTTTTCCAGGATTGAAGTAGACATAAAATTATGTGTGTGAGACAGACAAATGTGTAGTAAAATCGAAAAAAATTAAAAAACTGTAATTTGTGGTAATTCGGAAACTTAGCTAAAATAGGAATGGTAAACAAAGCGTCTAGCAGTAAGTGCCGGGTTTTCCAAGAGATGGCATTCAATAAGTTAAATAAGGACATTGCACGTGTTTGAGGCTGCGGTCTGATTCATGCTCATAATGCTCAAAGTTGGGAAGTAACTCGTTACTTGTAACGAAGTTACAGTTACAGTTACTTTTTTTCAATAACTGTAACTTAACTTCGTTACTTTCTTTCCATGTGTAACTGTAACTTAACTTAGTTAGATTTTTTAAGTAACTAGTAACTAATTTAATAGTTACTTTTACAGTTACTTTATATATGTCAAATCGTCACTTTCATGGATCAAAATTATGCAACTCTTTCGCTCAATCACCTAATCGTAATGTTGATTGTAATTATACGAAATATTTAAATGCTCATATTTAAATACGCGCATTACTTTTCTTTTTTAAATAAAATTATATAATGTATAAATGTAAACCACTCTCTTTTTTATAATGTCACGTC
>NW_012028891.1:0-368 GCF_000956235.1 Wasmannia auropunctata | reverse complement strand
TAAACTTCAATATAGAGCAACTTCGTCAAAAATGATCATATCGAGATGTTCAAAAAAGCAATTTACAGCTTGAAATCTGTACTTTCCAAATTGATACTTAAGAAAACGATCCTACTGATCTTTCATGGAATTACACGGATAGAAAGGGAGACCCGACGAATCTCAAAATTTTCTACAAACTTTGACAAGTTCCATGGCGTGAAATAAAAATCGCACATAAACAGGGTTTACAGCTTTCGGAAGAATGAATCTTTCTCTTTAATTTGCTTTTTTGTTGAGCGTTGTACGATTTTTTTTCACCGAGTTATTCAACATTGAAGCAAAAAAGACCATTTTTGCTTTAATGTTGAATAACTTGATGAAAAAAA
>NW_012028890.1:0-314 GCF_000956235.1 Wasmannia auropunctata | reverse complement strand
AACAGCCAATCAAATTTAGGCACTAATTACCTCGTCACACTGTCCCGCAGTGACTTCCTTCCCCGCAACTTTGTTTTTCGTCCCCTTATATTCCTACGTCCATGATTATACGCCACATTAGGTGTGAATTAGGCTACGGTCCGATTCACGCTCGCAGCGCTCACTGTACTTACAATGCTCACGACCCAGATAGCACAGGACGTCCTCGGGACGTCCATTTAAGGTCCATTTTTGGTCCATATGTCCATGGATCGAAAATGGACATCCATCGGATATCCATTACTGGACGTAAAGAGAATATCCTGTCTCTTATA
>NW_012028889.1:0-1111 GCF_000956235.1 Wasmannia auropunctata | reverse complement strand
CTTTTTAATTTTAAAGATAAAATATGTTGTAAAAAATCGTAGTTATAATTAAATTAATAATAATAATAATTAATTGTACGGAATTGTTTTCAGCTCTGTCCATGCGCATGTGGATTGCTTGTGAAAAATGAAAGCGAAGTTTCTATCAATCCAATGCCTATACCCAGATAGCACAGGACGTCCTCGGGACGTCCATTTAAGGTCCATTTTTGGTCCATATGTCCATGGATCGAAAATGGACATCCATCGGATATCCATTACTGGATGTAAAAAGGATATCTTAAGTAGGACATCCATCGGATATCCATTACTGGACGTAAAGAGAATATCTTAAGCAGGACGTCATATGGACGTCCATTCTCGGATATATATTGGAATATCCTAAACAGGGTACATTCTATGCAGGTTATGTTCTTGGACACAAATCTTATATTTAGATTCAAAGATATTTAATTAAAGTTACTACGTCACCGTACAATTATAATTTTAATAAAAACTGGAACTTTTTATAACAATAATTCCGCAAAATCAATTAAAAATTAATAATTTTTTACTGTTGTTTTATTTAAAATTGCGCGCTTTTTCCAGCCATTCCCGCGCGCGTGAAGTGCTTTTGCGCATACTCGGCTTCTTCTGTTAATCTGTGAGAATCAAGAACAATGCGATGTCACGGTTTATTTTTTGATGGCCTGCAAGCATCATACACATAGTGTTTGTTCTTTCCACGTATTAATTAATCCAAGTATTAATAAGTGCAAGTGATCTTTCTCTGAACGATGTGTGTGGTATAGAAAACGCCTAGAAACAAAGAACCGGATACCGTAAGTACATTTCTTTAGATCGGTTGACGATCTTTTAAGGTTAATTATGAACAAACTTTTCTTTCTCATTATTTCTATGCATATTGTAATTATATAGATTTTGCAGTATTTAATGCTTTATATGTGCAGACGTACACTAAATTTTGTGGATTGTTCTGATTTATATTCTATTACCTACGATAAAATAAGCAGTATCAGTATTTGTTAACCTTACATATGCATTTTACAATTGTAATATATTTTCAATAAAGATTTATATACATTTATAAAAGATCTGTAAAAAGTAAATA
>NW_012028888.1:0-422 GCF_000956235.1 Wasmannia auropunctata | reverse complement strand
CTCTTCCGATCTCATTTTCAATAATTCATTTCATAACACTACTTATTACAAATTGAATATGAACGTATCAATTTTGTAGGAAATTTTGTCAGCTTTAATTTTGATCTGATGCATTTTCTTCGTAAAATCAATAAACAAAAAAATATATGCAAAAAAAGAAGTAAAAATAGCTAATATTCAGCTCTTGTGTATCATTTCTTCAAAAAAACACCACATTTCGAGGATATTTTTTAATAACATATCTTTCGATCAACTTATATGATTAGATTACTTTCATATGCATATGAAGTATTAAAAATAGGTGAAATCCAATTTTTAAAAAATTATTACGCACATAATTTTACAATAAATTATTAATTTTGTTTTAAATTGTATTTAAAAAAAATTCAAATAGCTGTATCTCGGAAACAAATCAACGTACG
>NW_012028887.1:0-1616 GCF_000956235.1 Wasmannia auropunctata | reverse complement strand
CGGTTTGACAGTCCCGCGGTAACTTCAATTCTTTCCTTGTTGATTCCCGTAGCAACGACTCGTTGACGGGAATATTCGATTCTGTTTCTCTCGTAACTAACGTCAGCGGCCGGTAGCTCCAAAATCCACGACGCTCGAGGCACGGGCGCAACAATATATTCCAAGCTGTTATTCGTATCCGGAGTCATTTGTGGATTACCCTTCATTGCGCTCCTTCTCCTGATCTATCACTACCTACGTTCACAAGTTTATTAAGTCGCAGGTTTAATTCCGTGCGTTTTGACCTAATATGATCTTTCCACGTGAAATTAGCGATCAAGATACAACCTCAAATATCTGCCCAGATAGCCAAATGCAGCGAGTTTGCTATACGAGTGTATAAAGTTGGCCCCCTTTTTTTGAAAATTACAATTTTGAAAGTTGTTCCAGGTTGTTCTAACTTTGTTCCACATTGTTCCAAAACGATATTATTATAACGGTTCTCCAATAAAACGAAAAAAATAATTTTACCTGGCTCCCCATTTTTAAAAAATCTAACTTTTTTTATCGATATAGTTCTAGTTGTTCTATACATTGTTCTAAAAGGACGATTCTATAAGTCGAATAAAAATTCCGGAACAAACAGAAAACTTTTTATTTCGCCCCCCTTTTTTCAAAAATCAAACTTTTTTTATCGCTATAGATTGTTCTAGTTGTTCCAAACATTGTTCTAAAAGGACGATTCTATAAGTCGAATAAAAATTCCGGAACAAAAAGAAAACGTTTGCTATCTGGCCTCCCTTTTTCAAAAATTTATAATTGTTCGATTTAAACAATACTGTATATCTGAGTTGTGCTAGCTTAGCACAAGTCAGCACAACCTTTGGATTCTTCAGAACAACGATATAAAGGGTACTTTACTCTTGAGCGCGCCCTTATTATAAGAATTCTAAATCCATAAATTCGAATTTATAATTGTTCGATGTGAACAAAACTGCATATCTGAGTTGTGCTAGCTTAGCACAAGTCAGCACAACCTTCGGATTCTTCAGAACAACGATATAAAGGACACTTTAATCTCGAGCGCGCCCTTACCGTAAGAATTCTAAGTCCATTAATTCGGGTTTATAATTGTTTGATGTGAACAAAACTGTATATCTGAGTTGTGCTAGTTTAGCGCGAATCAGATATACAGTATTGTTTAAATCGAACAATTATAAACCTGAATTAATGGACTTAAAATTCTTACGGTAAGGGCGTGCTCAAGAGTAAAGCCCTTTATATCGTTGTTCTGAAGAATCCAAAGGTTGCGCTGACTTGTGCTAAGCTAGCACAACTCAGATATGCAGTTTTGTTCACATCGAACAATTATAAATCCGAATTAATGGACTTAGAATTCTTACGATAAGAGCGCGCTCAAAAGTAAAGTACCCTTTATATTGTTGTTCTGAAGAATCCAAAGGTTGTGTTGACTTGTGCTAAGCTAGCACAACTCAGATATACAGTATTGTTTAATCGAACAATTATAAATTTTTGAAAAAGGGGGATCAGATAGAAAACGTTTTCTTTTTGTTCCGGAATTTTATTCGACTTATAGAATCGTCCTTTTGGAACAATGTTTGGAACAATTAGAACAA
>NW_012028886.1:0-562 GCF_000956235.1 Wasmannia auropunctata | reverse complement strand
ATTCGGCGTTTGAGCGAGCGACGGAGAGCGAGCGAGCGCGAAGGAGAGAGAGAGAGCGAGAGAGTCCATTGACGAGACCGAGAGGGACGATCGGCTGTCGGACCGGCTGCCAAGGAAGCTGAGACGGAAAGCGTGCCGGTGAGGTGACCCTCTTTTTCGTGTAAAGCCACGGGCTGAGTGAGAATCTTGCTCGCACTCTGCGGACGGAAACGCCATTTTAGTGTCAGAGCTTCGTCGCGTGCGCCCCTTTGGCGACGCGTATCTGGTAGTGCTCTTTGGTTTGGCGTACCGGCGTCCGTCCCAGTGGCGGATTATACACGAGGCGCATGAGGCGCACGCCTCAGGCCCGCTCATTGCGAGGGGCCCGGCCCTGCGACTCGCATACTCGTTGATCGCCAATTGTCAGCTCGTGTGCCTCGTGTATACGGCCATGCGCCCGGCGCCGTATATGTTGACTGTTGTCACTTGTCAGTCGCGACTCGTGTGATCGTGTCTTGTTGAGAGTATCAGAGAATATTAGTTGCGTTGTATCAGAGTTGGAAACAAAAGTAAGTATACTATA
>NW_012028885.1:0-572 GCF_000956235.1 Wasmannia auropunctata | reverse complement strand
TTATACGATATAAAAATTTCTACAAAATTTCTATTTTTGTAGCTTTTTGTAGTTATTCATTAAAATTTTTTTCAGGGTTGCATGAAACTTGTATCATGTACGAAGAAACGAAGAAACAATATATATTTAAATTTTTATTGACAATTCGAATCGTAAAAAGCTTAAGAATTTCGTTTTCTTGTAATATTATACGCGATGTTACAACCGTTCAGAAATATTTATCTCCAAGTGATAAAAATGTTCTCCCAACTTCTGTGGAAACTTGTAGTATTTTATGAAAATTTAAGAAAGTAAATTTATATAGATTTTCACGGATTCATTAATCGTAGAATACTGAAGAATATTGTTGTTCTTCATAGAAATTTGTAATATTCTATGCAAAAGTAAAAATATGAAATAAAAAATTACAAATTTTAATAATAACCATAAATGCAATAGATTTTGAAGTTGTAAAAACAAATTGTTTTTGTTGATTTATGTAGAAAATTGTAATATTTTATGAGAAATCAAAAACAGATTTGGATTCAAAGTTCAATAGTTTTATGATA
Source organism: Wasmannia auropunctata (assembly GCF_000956235.1). Taxonomy (NCBI): domain Eukaryota; kingdom Metazoa; phylum Arthropoda; class Insecta; order Hymenoptera; family Formicidae; genus Wasmannia; species Wasmannia auropunctata. The sequence continues at coordinate 24 of NW_012028885.1, read as the reverse complement.
CGTTGATTCTGGTAGATTTCTATA
>NW_012028884.1:0-690 GCF_000956235.1 Wasmannia auropunctata | reverse complement strand
TTCAGCGTAACTCGAAATCGCTTTTCTCGCAATTTCACGTATCTCGTGAACCTGAAAAATAATTATAACTTACATTATTTTGGAATACACTGTATTTATACAAATATTTATACCACTTATCGGTTCCTAACCTATGAGATATTAATCATCCTTACTGGAAATACTTACAGATGAACATTGATCGTTATCCATTTTGATCCGTTATTTTTCTCCGCTTTCAATATAATTGTAATACGATTTTTTCCTCAGAATTTATTTTGTGCGTATTTCTGGCAAGCAACGACGACTGCGGCTAACACATAACGGCTGACGGCGCATGACTGGAGTGACTGGACTTAATTTTTTTAAACAAACGTTACAGTAAAAAATATTATCAATTTAACGTTTCGCGATGCAATATTACTCCAATAATAAAATAAATTTTAAATTATTAAAGTATATAACTGACAGCGATTTCAATATGCAAATATATAAGGATTTTAATCATTTTATTTCAATGCATCGATTTTTCCTTAAGCCTGGCGTCATTATGATAATTTTTCTACAAAGAATAAAAAATTTAGAAAACTAAACTAGAAATAAAACGATCTCCGAGCGGTAGCGAAAACGCTAAAAGTGTAACAATATAAAAAAATAAGAATAAAATAAGAACTACGAGCCAGAGCTGGATATTTAATGCTCCAAGATTAA
>NW_012028883.1:0-669 GCF_000956235.1 Wasmannia auropunctata | reverse complement strand
TATGTGTTCTATGTATAATTATAAATAAAATTGTTTATCGCAGAAAATGGCACGTCGAAAAAATTCCATTATGGCTAGCGTTAATGGTAGATGTCACTGATTTGTATACAAGATTAATTAGTATTACCAAGACGTCCTCAATTGACCGTTATTGTAAATAAATGTTCCTCGCCATAATCATTATATTGATTGTGGTGTTTTCACACAGAGACGCTGTCTGACGAGCCCTCTCGGGGTTTGGTGTTCGGTTTTTCTTACTTTTGCCACACTGCTTTCTTGCTTTATTAACCATTATGGCTCAAAGCGCCACAAATGCAAAGCGTCAGAAATTCAAAGCGCCAGCGATAGGCAGCGCGAAGTCCGCGGCCGCGCGCGCGCCGCGCACCTGCCACGCGACGCCGGCAAGCGGCATAGTTGACCGAGTGTCGCGCCGTGCTATTTTATCGCGAACACCGCCAGTAGTCTCGCGACACATACGATTTTGCGTATGTGAAAAACATTCAGCAGGGACATGTAGGCTCCGCGCTATGGTCAACAACCACACTTGCCTCGTTGTTCGAAGCACGCCCAACGAGTTGAAATACATTCGGATGCCTAGGCGCAACAAGGCTGTATTAAAAACAGCGGCCCAGTGCCCTGTTACGAGAAGAAAGCAGAAGTTCCTTACTT
>NW_012028882.1:0-1941 GCF_000956235.1 Wasmannia auropunctata | reverse complement strand
TATTCAAAGACTTTCCGGCACTTGTAAATAATTTTCAGAAAAATCGCTAAAAGTCTCTGAAAAGTGAGAAACCATGAAAATATAATTTTTAGAGACATCTCTAAATTTCAGAATTTCAGCGAAATTCAAAGACTTTCCGACACTTGGAAATAATTTTCAGAGAAATCGCTAAAAGTCTCTGAAAAGTGAGAAACCATGAAAATATAATTTTTAGAGACATCTCTAAATTTCAGAATTTCAGCGAAATTCAAAGATTTTCAGACACTTGTAAATGATTTTCAGAGAAATTGCTGAAAGTCTCTAAAAAGTAAGAAACCATGAAAATATAATTTTTAGAAGCATCACTGAAATCTCGAATTTCAGCGAAATTCAATAACTTTCAAATACTTTGTAAATGTTTTCGGAGATATCGTTGAAAGTCTCTGAATTTTCTTGAAAAAGGCTCCGATTCTTACTGAAAATCCCTGAAAAATGTTTTCAAATTTTTTTAGCGAAATTTTTAAAAAATTCAGAAAAAATTTTTTACCAGGGACTTTATTGACTCGTTTTACGTTTTATTTTTCGCCAGGTTCAATAGAATTATTATTATTATTAATCCTTGTATTAATACCATAATATGTGTTGGATCATTCGGAAAGTTCTGCGGGTTTCACTCACGGAGAAAGGTTCAAGTAATCACGTTCGGTACTTTCTGGAATTTACAATTTCTCTGCCAATTCTTGTACTGTATTACGAAGATTTTCGGCGATGCTTGCTCCAGTAGATTATCATCCAGCAGACACCTAGATCGTTTTTGAGAGTAAAATCATCTTGTTGAAATTTCACATCTCCGAACTGTAGCATCAGAAATAGTAGACTTTATAAATTTTCCGCGCTATCTCGCATGCGTTTTTGTCCTTTTTGATAGAAAAGCATAATATTGCAAAAATGTTGTTTCTGATTCTCAATTTTTAGGGTACTTTTGAATCGAATATATTGAATTATACCATTATGGATACATTATTTAAACAAAAGACTTCTCTTTCTTATCAACCTGAAGAATGGACTTTCTTATTCAGTATTAACGCAAAATTCAAAGTAGTATCCGCGCAGATGTAAGAAAACCACAGAACTTTCTGATGACCGAATTGTCATAATAACTTTTTAGATTATGTATGTATAAAATGTAACGCTGCAGGGTGTCCCATTTTATATTTGATAGTCAAATATTTGGAAATCGCGAGATTTGAGAGAAAAATGTTTCAGACAAAAGTTGTAGGGTTTCGAGGATGACATAAGATGATAACATTGGTTTGACCCTGAGTGACGTCGTCAAGGTCAGGACAAAGTCACTTTTAATTTTTTAAATGGAACCCCCTTATTTTTCGTTGCATATTTTTGTAGCTTATTTCAAGAGCTTTCCAAAACACATAGATAAAATGTTTTTTGGTTACGTAATCTCGAGTTATAAAGCTTGAAAGTTACAGTACCACCAGCATTATCTAAGGTGTCCGAACAATGGCTGAAACCTTTTGAATGTTGTTCAAGACCATGAGCTTGACAACATGTGTCAAGGCCATGATCACTGGAGATTGTTTCTCTTATTTTCATTTTTGAAAATTATTTTTATTTTTTGAAAAAAAGAGAAACATTTTCTAGTAATCATGATTTTGACACATGTTGTCAAGCTCATAGTCTTGAACAATATGAGCCTGAACAACATTCAAAAGATTTCAGCCATTGTTCGGACACCTTAGATAATGCTAATGCCGGTGGTACTGTAACTTTCAAGCTTTATAACTCGAGATTTACTTAACCAAAAAAACATTTTATTTATGTGTTTTGGAAAGCTCTCGAAATAAGCTACAAGAACATGCAACAAAAAATAGGGGTTTCATTAAAAAAATTCGAAGTGATCTTGTCTTGACCTTGACGACGCTACTTAGGGTCAAACCAATGTTA
>NW_012028881.1:7702-12997 GCF_000956235.1 Wasmannia auropunctata | reverse complement strand
GCCCCTCAATATCCTCTGTTCCGGAGGGTGGGCTGCCTGAGCGTGCCAACCCGGGGGCGCACCTGGGGGTACCGCCGACGAGAAGGATACCGCCGCTAATTTGAATGCCGCGCGCAGAGACACAGGACCCGCGGCGCTACGCACCTCATGCGATTCGCGGAGGTCGCGAGCTAGCACGCCCGCCAATTAGGGGCGCGTAAGGATGTACCACGTGGGGCCCACCGGCCCGGCGAGATCATGGAAGCAGCGCCCGGCACTTGTGCTGTGGCTGTGAGTTTGGAAGGACGCAGGACGAAGTCACGTATACGAGCGATACCTTGCGCAGAAGGAAAAGCGAGCTGCCGTTCCCGTGAGGAGGAGTTCTCGGCGAGCGTATTTATTTAAAGCCGCCGATTTTTGTGTGTCTGACGGGCCGCAGGGAACGCGCGTTAATAATTGTCGTTTTCGTTGTGCGACACGGCCAAAGCCGATAAAACTTCTGTATATTCCGGCGCCCCGTCTGACCTCGTGTGTCGAAATTTCTTGCAGGACCGTCGCGCTACGCGCCCGCCGAGCGCCACAGCCAAGCCAGTAACTGTAGTGTAGTATTTCCGTAATTGTGTGCGTGTGATAATTCGCGTTTCCGAAGAGGCCTTACGCCACCGGAACGGAATTCGAGAGGATCTCCGGGATCACGGGATCCCACGGGACTTATTCGTTACATATTTTCGATTCATCTTGCGTCGATCACGTTTGTCCGTGTACGCTGAGCACTCCGCGCCGGCGTACTAGCGAATATCACGCCCGCACTGCATGATTTCCGCGTGTCACGCGGGTGCGAAGGAGATGTAATTAACGATTTCGTGCCACCAAAGAGAAGTAAGTCTTGATTTTCCGTTGTCCGAGATACGATCCCGTAGTACGATCGTAGAGTACGCGAATTGCGAGTCTCCGTCAATTTGGTGCAAGCAGTATTGCTTCACATATCGAGTGTTTTCGTCTCTTGTCGTGTATTATTCATACTACCAAACTGTAATACTTGCTCGTCAAATAAATTTGTTACTCTTATTGTTATTAATCATTGCTATTTTTTTCAAAATATTCTCGCTCCCCGAACCTTGACTGTTTTCCCTCGAGCCACCCCCTCTACCATTATCATGACTGAGAGGCCGGTTATCGCTGTCCTTGTTCCACCGTCGCGCGGAATCCGCGTCTAATTGCGTGACTATAGATTTCTTATTGAGTCATTATATTTCCGACTAACGAAATTTCCGATTAGAGCGGCATTCTCTATAACGTGCCTGGCGCCCAATTCTTGTTCCCATTTTCGACAGGTGAGATGCCTGAGTGACGAAACATCGCGCGTTAGACTGAGTTATACCGTTTTCGCGGAATCGAGCTTGTCGGACGAGCGACGAAGTTGCACCATGCTCGTGAGTGCGGTCGCAATACATACCTACATATATACATACCTACATATATACATACCTACATATATACATACCTACATATATACATATATACATACATACATACTCTCTCTCTCTCTCTCTCTCTCTCTCTCTCTCTCCCCCTCTTTCCTACCCTCACTCTCTTCCTTTTTCCCTCCCTCTCTTTCTCCCACTTCCCCCCTCTCTCTCACTCAGAGAGAGAGAGAGAGAGAGAGAGAGAGAGAGAGAGAGAGAGAGCGAGCTGTGATTCTGTATACATATTTGGATGGTCAGTAACTTAGATCAGTGCCATTTAACGGTACGGTGGATAGTTGGACAAGATTGAAATTTTGCGAAGAAGAAGACGACGACGACGATGTATCTGAATGACATAAATCCGGCAGAAAAATACATGCGTAATTCAGCGTTTGTGTATAAAAGGCACTTATGGGTATTATTATTGCATCATTATAATTGGAAAAATCTATATTTTTCTTAAAAATTGGCATTCATCGATATAATTTAATATTTAAAAAGAAATAATTTATTTCTGTAAAAGTGTTATCTGTCCAGTAAAGGATACACTATAGCGTCTCTATCATTAAAATCATAGTATCAGTATTTTTAGTATCTTAATCATCATCAGTACTTTCAGTATTATCATGAATCATGAAATAATGAACGAAATAAATATACTTGGCGGGAATCGCTACCGTGTCTCCAGATTATAAAATCCGGCTGTCTGTATTTAATTAATTTATTGAATAAAGCTGTTCAATACGTTAGCTGTCTGTGTACATAATTTGTGTTCTACATTAGTGCGAGTAATTACTCTCCGTTGCATCAACCAAGCTTATTTAATGAATGATTTTAAACAAGTTGAGTATTTGCTAGAATCAATATTAAGTGTAGCATTGAACAAAACTGTCAAGAAATTCGTATATCGCGTTCCTGACTTTACGCTAAAAATCACTAGACGAATGGTAACACGGATGGCAGCACTATGGAAGCGCTCGATAGAGGCGCTCATGTTCACTTTTATTTTCTTTTCGTTCAGTTAGATTGTTATACTCAAGCAGGTTAAAACGTGTCGTATTCGCTTTTTGTATCCATAGCCAAATCAAGTTTTCTTTTGCTGATTAAACGCATTCTGCGACAAAAACAATAGACGATAGACGGAAAGCCAGTAATGTCAGACGTACGCATGCAATACTTAAATAATACTATAAAAGGTAATGTTAATAATAAAATAAAAAAAGTATTAATGATAACGATAGTGAAAACCAAGGCAGTGACTAACCTATCGATACGAAAATAAATGATAGTTTTGATAATGCCGATTGGATAGATTGGAGTAATTCAATCCTAGATAACGCGAAGAGAATTGCTGAGGAATTAGAACATGGTACTATCATAAATGCTTGTTATAATCCACAACTGGTAAAAAATATTAAAAAGTACTTATTACCATATTTACCAATATGGACCGGCATAATGCGCCCATATTTCAACAGATCCGGCGAAATTGCATCTTCCTCTGCAGTCGAAGTTTTGTGATTTAAAACATCGAAATTTTAAAGCTCAATTGCCAATAAGAGTTGACAAATTTATTATTTAACATTTGGATTTCCTCGATCCAAAAATTACTTTGGTCTCTAATAAGAATGATATTGCAACAAAAGATGCATCATTGCAATTGAATGAGCAAGATACAATATAAGATCCGATGGAAGTCGATGCAAGTGATCTCGAATTATCACGAAATATAAGTATCATGAGCAGTGACATAGAATCCGAAGATAATAATGAAAAAATAATGAAAAAAATTCCAAATCTTTCGAAAAATCTTCTGAAAACATAAAAGATAATTCAACAACAAATATATCATTAGATATTTTCATAAAAAGTAACAGTACCGTCGTATGTGCTTTAGATACAAATTTTTCTAAAGCAAATGGACCTGATGATACAAATCTGAAGATATTTAGAATATCCGTGAAAATTGGCACGGTTTGGTAAGTTCAAATAACGATGACTGTTTGCAAATACTTCCCAAATCTGAAAAACGTTCTAAACCATCCTATCTTGATAAATGTCCAGAATGGGACTATTTAAAAATACAAATTCATTTAACTTACCTCTGCTTATTAATGGCAGTAAATGTTTACAAATCTGTCAAACGAGAACAATCGGTATTGAGTCTGCAAGAAATATGCGCTTTTGATTCGATTTTGCAGCTTGTTACCAATGGCATTGCAGCACATGCAGCATATCGGAACGCAATCCAGTCATCTCAAGGCATATTTCTATTGGTGCAAGCAATTCTAGAAAAAGGAAAAATACTCTCATAATATTACGACGAACGAGCTGCCATATTACAAGATTTGCGACTTTTTTCAGACGCAATTACAACTTATACACGTGGTATTAAAAGATTAAAGGCTAATTGCAATGCCGCTCACCTAACAGAATATTTATTTAAAGATGAACCTAGTTGCATCATCACTAGATCTTGCACTTGTGGTGACATGCATTCGCGTCGAACAATAACATGCGATGTAAATATCGACATATTATTATACGAAGGTTTGGCACATGTGCAATCGACGATATAAAAAATATAGAATCTAAATGTCATACGTGTGGTGCATCAGCGGTGACTACCGTAATTTATGGTAAACACATAATAATAAACATTTCTTTATTTACAGATGATAGATACATTCGACCAGATTTAAAATATAATTTAGATTCGATTGCGAAAACGATTAGTCCAAATAATATCAACTATATTTTGACTATATTTCGTATAATACACAGTTACAGTTAAATAAAAACAACGCATTACATAGCCTTCGCAAAGGCAGGTACACATTGGTACGAATACGATTTGAAAAAGAAGCGTACTACTGTAAACTCCAATCGCGATGTGACTCCATATGTCATAATATATTTTAAATGTGAATAAACTAATTTTGTGCTTGTCACTCATCTGACTAACGTTCCGTTTGACAGCGCGGTTTTTATACATTGACTCAAGATGTAATATATTGCATTTTGTGCTTATCACTCATCTGACTAACGTTCCGTTTGACAGCGCGGTTTTTGTACATTGACTCAAGATGTAATATATTTTTCCTTCGATGCGATCCGTTTATTTGTCACCTGAGGATGGGATCACATGACATTACGATTGTCCAACGAACGATCTCACAACGAGCGATAAGCGACCTTCGTGCGAGCGGAAAGAACAAAGCGCTAATGTAAAGTAGAAGAAAAGAAATAATTTTTGTATTTTTTACCCACTGAAGATGGCTCAATGCGGAGCCGAAACGTTTGGGTGACAATGATTATTGTTTAAATATATGTAATTTTAGCACTAATTTCGTGCAAGGCTCACTTGCCCTTCTTTGGATACTTAATTTTTAATTATATGAGCCAGATTAATATATTATATTTTTAATTTAAATTATAATATTTTCTTTACTCTTCCTTATTCCTCTTCGCGAGCGATAACGGATGGGGTGGGGCCCGTGCGCAACGGCGGCGGCGGCGAACGCGGCGGCGAACGCGAGCGGCGGCGGCGAACGCGGCGGCGAACGCGAGCGGCGGCGGCGAACGCGGCGGCGAACGCAAACGCGGTTCCCCTTTCCCCGCGATACCCGCATCATCAACGCGGTATCCCTCTTCCCCGCGCATCCCGCATCTACGACGCGGTTCCCCCGTCCCCGCGGACCCCGGACCCACGACGCGGTTCCCCCGTCCCCGCGCATCCCGCACCCACACGGGGTTCCCCCGTCCCCGCGCATCCCGCACCCACAACGCGGTTCCCCCGTCCCCGCGCATCCCGCACCCACGTCCCCGCGGTCAGGCCAGCTGATCGAGA
>NW_012028881.1:0-1508 GCF_000956235.1 Wasmannia auropunctata | reverse complement strand
TATCGGTTGCCATCTGCAACAGACAAAGGGGGAGCAATTTTAAAAAATACAAAAAGAAAATGAAAGAAGAACTTGAATTAAACAAAAACTTACCTTAATTGTGGAAGGCAACCGTCCTCCTCCCGGTGACCACATCTACTATTATCCTGAGAGGTCCCTCCTCCCGTGGGCTCCAGACCGCCTCACGCGGGCTCGCCTGCAGGCCCTCCTCCTTCGGAGGCGTCCTCGCCCTCGCTAGGATTGACAAAAACCGGTCGTCATACTTTGATGCCATGTGGCGTCTGGCTGCCCGCAACCAATAATCACGTAAACAGATGTCACACGTGCTGGGCGCGAAAAATTTTTCACAACTTATGCACTGCATCAACGGCATGTTGTTATATGTCCTTATATGAAAGACGTGAGACTATCACAACAACTGTTAGTCGACTGACTCAAGGGCTCTACGGGAACCCGAGTAAAAATGCAAGCCATAGAAATAATTATCTCTCCAACCTGATAATGCCGTGAGGATGATACTGATATATACGTTATATCACTCACACACTCCCCCGAAATGATAGCAGCTATAAAGAATATAAATGAAATTGAAACAGTCGTAACTATAAAAACGCTTTTATGGAACTGCCACCGAACCGCCAATCGATCCGATACAGCTGATCTGTCGAACCGATACAGCTGATCTGTTCAACCGATACCCCTATTCTGTTGAACTGCCTGTCGAACTGCCTGTCAAACCGATACCCCCGGTTCTGTCGAACTGCCTGTCTGTCCAATCGAACAGCCTGTCAAACCACCTGTCTGTTCTGTCAAACAGCTATTAGTTTAAATACAAAGAAAATCATATTCTTTCGCGACCTTCATTAGTTAGATATATTATATAAGTCAAGATAAAAAATGAACGTGTCAGCATTCAGCGCATCTCAATGTCATGGTAATGTCACGAAGACACATAATATGAAACCATCATCATACAGCCAATCGAACCGATACCCCTGTTCTATCGAACCGATACCGCTCTTCTATCAAACCGATATCCCTGTTCTATCGAACCGCCAGTCGAACCGATATAGCTGATCTGTCAAACTGCCTGTCTGTTCAATCGAACCGCCTGTCGAAATGTCTGTCTGTTCAATCAAACAGCCTGTCGAACCTATTCTATCAAACCGCTATCGTTTCTACCTGTATAGAAATGTTATTCACTCGCGACCATCGTCAGGTAGAAATTTGATCCGCGTCAAAGATGAGCGTGTCTCGCACACATCTCACAAGGAGATGGCACGAACTGTAAACTACCAAATGAGATGAGCCATAGCCCATTCGAAAAGGTGGGTTGCGTGTACTAACACGGTAAAAGGGTTTGCGTGAATGGGCTTTGGTTTCTAAAAAAATAGCAAGTAAAGTTGGTCGTCCGATCAACTGTGCGATAAGTACCCGAACCGTGAATCAGTAAGCAAGAAAGTGGCGTAGCAGAACAGACTGAGGCGCGCGGTGTTCTTTTTCTTCGC
>NW_012028880.1:0-487 GCF_000956235.1 Wasmannia auropunctata | reverse complement strand
TGAGCTGTTGAAACTGTCCAACCATAAGGCATTAAGAGCGCGCCGTCAAGTGCGGCGCATTAAATCGACGATCGGCCGGCGCGCGACGGGTACCGCTAAACGGCACGGTGCCGAACGAATACTGCAAAGGTTCGATGAAATCTCTATTAACATTTATTGCTCTTATTCTTAATTTGAGTCCAATTTAATTGTAGAAAAGTCAATCGCAAATTCAACATCATTTATATCAGTAGAATGAATATGAGCTCTTAAAATACGTTTTATGTATTTTAAAACGATTAAATTAATTAATTAATTTAATTTAGAAACAAATAAATTAATAAACAAAATCAATATTAATTAAATTATTCAATTAAGTAATATTAAAAACATCAGTCGACAAACATTTTTAAAACTTTTTTCAAAAAATTCTGTTACAAACAATATTAGAAAAGAACATTTAAAAAAATGTGTTAAATTTTAAATTCGCATTTGATATAAATAACTA
>NW_012028879.1:4758-5423 GCF_000956235.1 Wasmannia auropunctata | reverse complement strand
TGCAAAATATTAGTGCGTTTTGAAACCTATAAAAAAGAAAGTGTCGCAACCTTTTAGTGAGCGAGTGTACGTCGACCGTGCGTCCGCGGAGCAAAGAAGCGTAGTCGTGTGCAGATCGCATGCCTGCGCCCTTAATCAATTATTATACAGTACCCTTTTCTTTTCTTTTCTTTTCTTTTCTTTTCTTTTCTTTTTGTAAATTTATATGTGAAGAATAAACATGCATTGTCGAAGCAAAACGGAGTTCGCTCACGCTACCGATCGCAAAGTCCAGCATCCCACCGACGCGTCGTAAACAATAATTAAAATATAAAATTTTGAGTAATTATGTAAAGGTATACATGTACAATTTCATAGAACTTCATTTTTGCTCAGGGAGAACTCGTCAATTGGGCGATTGCGCGTTCGTGTACAGAATCACGCGTGAAGAACCCAAGACGGACACGAGCGAGAAAATCAGGGCCGGGCCGAGGAATTATGACGTCGGGCAGGAGACTAAAAAGTCGCCCTCTCCCCTCCCATTCCACCTTTCTCGATTACGTTTTTTTATATATATTTTATTTTTTATATATTTTTTAAATATTTTTAAAATGTTTTATTATTATTATTTTTGTATACAGTTTTAGTTTTTATAATTTTTGATTAGGGGAAATCCTTAAATGTTT
>NW_012028879.1:0-3185 GCF_000956235.1 Wasmannia auropunctata | reverse complement strand
TTCGTTTGTACCCTTAAGGGGATGATTGTATCGAATTTTGAAAATTCGGTACAATCACCCCCTTAAGGGTACAAACGAAATGGAAGGTGGTACAAACGGGTACAAACGATCCCAAAACAGCAGATTGTATCGAATTTTGAAAATTCGGTACAATTACCCCCTTAAGGGTACAAACAAACCCAAAACAGCATCCACTTGCGAATTTGAAAAATCTCGAAGTGGGGTGTTAACATCTTTTTCAACCCTTTATAATTTTCAACCCCTTGAGGTACAAACGGGTACAAACCGAACTGAATTTAATGCGCACTTGAAAATATTTTTTTCTTAAAGTCGGGTGCCAGGTTCACATAGGTAAAGTATTAGAGTTATCAAAAAGTTAATTCTTTATGAGATATTTTATACTTCACGTTAAAATATACCAGAATAAAATATTAAATATCTCATAAACTATTGATTTTTTTATCATTTTTAATAATTTTAATACTTTTATATGCAGAACAACTAGAACAATCATATTATGTAAAAAAATCACACAATTCTATTTTTTTTAAATGGCGATGATCTTCATGTGACCTTGAAAAATCGATATTTTCGAGAAATGATTTTATCATTATTATCCCCTTCAGACTATATAATTTTTGTCTAAAACATTTTTCTTAAACATGCTTATTTTTCAAAATAATCTGTCTCACTTAAAATAAATTATTCTGTATGGTTGTATACTATCCCTCTGTTAGCAATCTAAATCTTTTAAGGCACAGTCGATTTTTTTATTGTAAATTTTAAGAAAACGAAGATGTTGAGGTATTCTGCTCTAAAAACTTTCTGTTTCATGGTAAAACTTGTTGTTAAAGGTTTTATAAATATATATAAATTATTTCAGAATTTTATATAATGCAAAACAATAAATGAATAAAATATTTGCTACAGACCCTAAGTTCCCACTACATGAGAAGATCCATTTTGTGGGAACTTAGGTTGGCACGCTGTTGATGGAGAATTAAAAATATTAAATATTAATAAAAATGATAAAACATCAATAAAACAAGTCCATATATATAAAGATAAAAATATTAATAACTTGAAACAAGTAATAAACGTGAGAAAAAACAATACTTGAAGATTTATTTTTATTCCTCGAAAATATCAAATAGCAAATATTTATCAAGTTTTCTCTTGTAAATTCTATTTTATTTCCCCCCCCCCCCTCTATTTCTTGAAAACAGAAAGATAAAAATCAAACATTTCTTGAGAATAAATGAACTATGTGATGTAATTGTTTGATTTTAAAAAATTATAATTTTTTCTAAAGTCACAAATAAGCATGGTTTAAAAAACTGACTAGAAATAAGATGCTTGCTCCAAAAGTGGTAACAATAAGTTTGTAAAAACTTTGTAAAAAGAATCAACTTTGAAAAATGCATGCAATTTCAAAATGATGCAACATTGGCTTGTCCCTTCTATCTATAATTAGAACTTGAAATTTTCATATTTTCATAAGTTATCTATTTATGAAACCATTAACGCTTTAAAATAGAGAACCGAATTTTGAGAGTTAAGCCATTTTTGCGGTCAGCATGTCAAATTAAATTGAAAGAAGAGCTTATTTTAAAAAAAAGCAATAATCGAAAATTACATGAGAAAAAAATCGACAAAAATAATTTAAATATGTTTACCAGTGATAAGAGAAAGAGTTTTTATTATCCTATGATTTCACAAGCAATGTATCCTCTCTTAATAGAATTAACATTATTAAAAGCAGATTTGTACGAGAACATCTCTATTTAATAAAATAATTATAATATATATTGTAGTAAATCCACGCTTGATTAATTACCTTCTTCATCTGACAGGTCCCTATATTCCAGCGGAATGTATACGGCATGGTACGTCTCAGTCGAAAGGTTAGGGCGCGCATCACACACATTCTCGCCTACATTTGTCGCGGTCGCCTTTTCCTCGGCATTTTCATTTAGCAAATTAACTACGCACTCGCGAGACGCTGGTGTCATGGTGCCGTAATTACCGCAGCACTTCTTACACCAATCACATGTTTATCGGAGATGACATTTACCGCAAAAAACAGTGTCGGAACAGTGCAGTCAATCGCGATAAGTAGCTCTTCATTCGATTCGATTCGTTCGTAAAATGACGATTCCTTCGAGAGAATAACCAGGAAAAATCACAACGGCGATGATCTTTCTCTCGAGACAATTTCCGCGATTCGACGAAAGAGATACGAGATGTAACAAAGACTATAAAAGTTATACCGAGTCAAACCAAGTCGAACGACGTCGTGCTTAAAAGAAACACACGCATCACACCACAATATGAAACAGCTATGCAAGTTTCAAGTTCGTCTCTAAATAGTCCGGGAGCACATGAAACCTTTAAGGGCCGGCCACTGCCGGCAGGAGTAATGGTGGAGACCTCTGTCGGAAATGAAAATCTATAGATTACGATCACGTGCATTATAGATTTTCAGCACTGGTAGTGAATTTTGGAATTTTGGAACACTGCGCTCTGCCTTAAGCCGTAATCGCACTAGCGGTTGAGATTGAGATTGGATTGGGATTTGACCAATCAAAGCAAAATTTACTAAACTTGATATTAGTTATTTTTCTTCTGATTGGTCAAATTTCAATCCAATCTCAACTTCAAGGCGGGAGCACTTTTGCATAACGCTGCATAATACTAGAGTCCTAGATTATCAGAGAAGCGCGACCGGTGTTACAAGTCCTGATTGGACACGCAAATGGCCAATCATAAAATTGATTTATCGCTATTATAAATGGCTACCGAATAAATCAAACTTATGATTAGCCATTCGACGCCATTTTTAATATTTTCTAGTACTTTTGCGATACTGCCATAAGCCGGTCGCGCTTCTCTGATAATCTAGGACTCTAGGCCAAGGGACTCTAATCCCAGACACCTCCAACCTTCCACAAGCGTACCGACAAACGGAGCATGGTGTCGAAATGGCACTCAGATATATGGCGAGTTCTCACAATGGCGTCGTTACAGCAGCGACAAGCAACATGGCCGCGTTGCGGCAAGGAGGCGGGAAACCGTTAACGATGTGGGAAGACCAATGGTTAGAAACACTATTTTCTAAATAGGAGCTTTATTGGATAAGGCGCAATACAGCTCGCGAAATACATGCTTGGCGATGCTCCCCATAC
>NW_012028878.1:0-1146 GCF_000956235.1 Wasmannia auropunctata | reverse complement strand
TATAATTTTAAATTTTAATGTTTACAAGATACATACAAGAAAGGTAACTTATATCATTAGAAGTAACATAAATGTAAAAGTTTAATAACATAATGTAATCCCAAATGCAAATTCAAGCCAACAAATTATTAACATTGCTTTGATATTGACGTTATGTATTAAATTAAAGAAAAAAAATATCTTTGGTATAACTGAATTTTTCGTTGCTTGGGGACTAGACCAATATTCTGATAAAAGCAAAAAGATTCCTATAAACATTTCTTTAATATCGCTAAATATTCAGAATATTTTTGATTGTGATAACAGAGAGAAGTCTCGAACAAAATCGTAATTTTTGAAAATTTTTTCGATTTTTACACAAAATCATTTTATTCCGTTATTGTCTATTGTTTAATTTTGAAAAAGGATTTTCAAATAAAAAAAGCAACACATACAAAAATATTGTACAAAAATTATTGAGTTTTGTCGATAAAACAAATGATCTCTTTAAGGAAATTGTGAGCAAAGTTCAAAATTCCAGGTTCTTTTATATCTTTCCCTGATTTTTTCAGGTTTTCCAGATTCTCCAGGTTTGTGAAGCAATCCTGTTATTAGTATTTAAATCGATCAGTTCGCTGTAGAAAAGAATAGAAAGTTGATTTTGCGCAAGTTCAATGCTGTTTAGATTCATCTGTATTATTTCTTTAAACGATATCTCAATTTTGGATTCAGTCGAAACTCTTACTTTCCCATCGAATTCGGTGAAGGTTTCGAATTTGTCTGAATTGATCTGGTATTTTGCTGACGAATCTCCTCTGTAAAAAGTATAATGGAAAAATTATGTACACACAAACATATGCACGTGTACATATCATTTCTAAGATTTGAAAAATCGACATATTGTAGTGGATTAATACATCCCATTCGAGATTTATCAATTGAGAAAGTCGTCCCAGGTTTCACGTCGGCCAGTGACAATATCACGAGCCGAAAATCGGTATCTATTTTCTCCAGGGGCGATCGCCCGGGGCGCCGGTTCAAGGGGGGCGCCGGCGCAAGGGGGCGTCATGCCGCATGCGGGAGACACTGCGCAGCCCCCCTAATTTTTTTTAAACATTTAAGGATTTCCCCTAATCAAAAAATTATAAAAACTAAAACTGTATACAA
>NW_012028877.1:0-363 GCF_000956235.1 Wasmannia auropunctata | reverse complement strand
TCGACATGAATTAAAAATCGCACACAAATGCAGTTTACAGCATTTAAAAGCGTATATCTTTACCTTTAATTTGCGCATTCATTGAGCATTTTGCGATTTTTTGTCGCCAAGTTATTCAATGTTGAAGCATAAGGACCATTTTTACTTCAATGTTGAGTAACTTGATGAAAAAAATCGCGTAATACTCAATGAGTGTGCAAATTAAAGCTAAAGATTCACGCTTTCAAAAACTGTAATAAACTGTATTTATGTGCAATTTTTATTTTAGATTATGGAATCTTGCAAAGTTTGGAGAAGATTTTGATATTTGACAGATCTTTACGAACTTCGCGAAGTTCCATAGCTGTCTCTTATACACATCTC
>NW_012028876.1:0-474 GCF_000956235.1 Wasmannia auropunctata | reverse complement strand
GTACCTCGAGAGAGCATTCCGGATAGGCCACATGGGACAAACGTTCGAGATCCCTCCCGAGTGTAGGCAGATCCTCGCCGAATTTCTGCCTCCGGTTAGTGAATTGCGTATAATAAGTTTGAGCCATATGCCCGTCACCGAAACGCAGTTTTAATCGTGACTCGAGCTCGGAATATTGCAAATCCTCGTAGTCTACGACTCCATCTAAAATTGCTCGCGCCTTTCCCCTTAAACTCGATGCCAACGCTACAACTTTCGCGGAATCGTCCCACTTATTAGCTCGCGCGATCAACTCAAATTGAGCAAGGAATTCACGCAAAGGAGAACTCTCGTCATAAGTATCAGGCTTTAACTTATAACCGAGTCTATTGGGCAAATCGGCGCGTCCCCTCGTCGAATTTAGAATTGACTCGCCTGATGTTTGATGCAGTTGCTCCTCCAACCGTTGAAGCGACTCTTCGTTGTCCAAGGAGC
>NW_012028875.1:0-1878 GCF_000956235.1 Wasmannia auropunctata | reverse complement strand
ACGTGTGCTCTTCCGATCTTAAGTAATAGTAAAAAGTAAAAAGTGCAGCTAAATAGCGCGCGCGAGGCGCGCGTCTGTAGTGCTAGTCAAGACAAAAGGTAAACGAGTTATTGCTTATGAATAGTACATGAATAGTATTATTTGCATATTTGCATTATTGAATCAATGCCTGAGATTCGCTTCTTCTTCTATATCTCATTGAAAAGTCTATAATCTAAACATAATTTAAGTTTAAATTTTAATTCCTAGCTTCTGCCAGGCATTTATTTAAATATACAAATAATATATTATTAATATTATAATATTAATTTATTAACTCTGTCCTAAAGGTTACAAAAAGTAATTGCCATCTACACTTAATACATAAACCTTGACCCGCGTGCGATTCCGAAATTTCTTTTCTTTGATATAGAATGGCTCACAGTAATCGATACCGGTGTGGGAAAAAGGCAAAGCTTCGCGAACTCGCGCCGGAGGAAGATTCCCCATCTTATATTCGACCGCACTCGCATCAAAACGGAAACAACGGATGCATTTGCGTATAACCTTTCGAACTTGATTACGACCATCTGGCAACCAAAAATTTTGACGAAGAAAATATAACGTGTGCTGAATGCCCGCGTGATGATATTTCTCGTGAATTTCCCAGATGATGCAGTCGGACAAATAATGACGATTGGGAATGAGAACGGGATGTTTTTGTGTGAAAGATAGGCTCGACATCTGTGTCCTCCGACCCGCATCAAACCGTCGTCGTCTATAAATGGGTTTAAATTGGCAATTCTACTTTTGTTTATTGGAACTTTGTTTTTTAGTTTCTTGATTTCATCTGAGAAACGGGAAGCTTGGAGAATCTTTAATATTCGTTTCTCCGCGTCATTAATCTCTCTAGCGCATAACGATCCCGCGAAGCTATTGTCGGGTCGAACGCGAAGACAATAACTCATGTGCAATAACTCTGAGTAGTCTTGAGTACGAGGAAAATCTTTCGAAAATGGCGCTATTATAATGTGCGGCGACTAAACAAGTATTTTTCTTTAATTCAGGAATTTTAATGGTTCGCATAACCTCATTAGGCCAATCAATTTCGTTTTCAATTAGCCACGGCGGGCCTGAAGACCACGTCTGATTTTTTAAGAAGTCGCGAGGCATTTGTCCCCTGGATAGCGCATCTGCAGGATTGTGTTCCGATCTAACGTGTCGCCAATCGTATGAGCCGGTGAGCTCGCGGATTGATACAACGCGGTTTGCCACGTATGTTTGAAATAGTTGCGGAGCCGTTTTCAACCAATGCAGCACGATGGTCGAGTCGCACTATAGAATGATCTTATTAGGAAAAATATCTAGAGCGTTACTTGCCTCGCGGTAAAGCTGAGCTAACAGTAGCGCGCCGCAGAGTTCGAGGCGCGGGATTGCGACCGTTTTTAGCGGCGCGACCCGGGATTTAGCGCACAATGCCCTTTCTTCCGCGAGAACGCACGTATAAACATGCGCCGTAGCCGTTATTGCTAGCGTCGCAGAAACCGTGTAATTGGACATCCTCAACTAATATTTTACGGTCAAAGGAAATCTGATCTAACAATTCCCATTGTTTCGTGAATGCCGACCATTCCGTAAATATGTTTTGAGGAACGGATTCGTCCCAACGTAACCCGCACCGCCATAAGTCTTGCATTAGTTTTTTTGCGTACAATATAGGCGGTCCAAAGAAACCTACCGGATCGTAAATTTTCGCAATGTCTGACAGAATATTCCGTTTTGTCACCCTCGCGTTAACGTTAAACGGATGAGTCGAGTAGTATATTTTGTCGTCACGTGTACTCCAGGTGACGCCTAACGTCTTCAATGTACGATCCACGTTTAATGCAAAGTTCGCGT
>NW_012028874.1:0-776 GCF_000956235.1 Wasmannia auropunctata | reverse complement strand
AGTATCTAGAAATTAAACGAAATTATAATTGACTTAAAAGCAATGACAACATATTTAATTGCAATTTGATATTTATCCAGAATTTTATCTCTGAAAGAAATAATTAGTAACAAAGTTATATAACGCTAAATAAAATCATACTTGCATCAGGAGATCTGTTAATACTTTTACGCTGTAGTAGGATTTCAAAGAGTACCAATTATTTAAATGTTCCTGCAGAAATACTGCCGCTTCCTTGGGAACTAGAATGAGATATATTTAATATGTATTATTACAAATTATGATACAATTATTATAAAATTGATCAAACGCATTTATCATAATTAGCATAAATGTAGCAGGGTAAAAATCTTGTCAAAGAGATTTATTAGTTGTTTAAAAATAAAAAGGGATCATAATAACATATAACTTAATTTCATTTGCAAGTAAAATGACAAATAATACATTTATATGTAAAATTTAAATTCACATATATCACTTACTTATTAGCACTGCCATTACGGAATTTACAATAAATAAAGTAACTTGCAAAGCAAATATAAGAGCAACGTTGCTCACTATTTTTTTCGCGTCATCACCGAAATTATAATAAATCTGCCCAAATACCAGCGCGACTACGATGTGCGTCGCTAATCTTAGTTTCGTAAAGGTCTAAAAGATTAACCAAAATATCATTTTTATTTTCCAATTAAACCATTCATTAGTATTACAAGCATTCTAGTCTACTTTTAAAAGATTTTACTCACATTATCTCGCTTGATGCAGATTAGAGCTCG
>NW_012028873.1:0-3290 GCF_000956235.1 Wasmannia auropunctata | reverse complement strand
CCGAGATGTTGTTAAATTTATCCGAGATTTTTTCCACGAAGGGAACTGTGAACCATTTAATCTTTTTATTTTCTATATTTGCCGTTGTATTACTATTATTCGTTACAATTATGTTGTTAGCTTGTTTTTTGTCGTCATTATTTAATAGCATTTTTAATCTGATGTTAATTGCATTCATAATAAACTTGAGAGGATAATCATTTTCTAAAAATGTTGTTATAATAAAATTAATGTTTTTCTCATGGTATTTCGGATCTGACAACAAGAAGGCTCTGTCCAAGGCACCGCTTGCGCTGAAGATGGCTTGCACAAGTTTGCGCTGAAGATGGCTTGATGGAAGCCGAAACGTTCGCTAAGGATTTAATGTAAGGAATATTGGAATAAACCAAGAATATATACGCACCAAGAACTGCGTGGGACTCTTAACTGCCTTTGTCATCTGTTTAATATTTAATAGTCTACAGTTATATTAACGTCTTAAAATATATTTTTTGCTTAAAGAACAATTAAAGTGTGTAAATATGGTAAATCGCGACTGGTTGTGACAGGGTATGTTGTTACAATATTAATTTTTGTTTTCAACAGGAACAAATTTAAAATAATGTTAGATTTCTGTAGTCTTTCCTTAGTGCAATCTTATATTTATATTTTTTCCATTGTGATTTATGTAAGAGAAAAACTGATAAATATTTATGTTTATATCATTAATGTTACATATTAATGTGTATACGTATTTTATTTTAAAATTATAAATAAAGTTATGTTATGCACAATTTGTTTTATTTTCTTTAACCTTTACAGCACGGAATTGTGGAATGCTATCTTTTCCATAACCATTTTCTGAATAACTGGGATAGTTTTCACTGAATTTTTGAACTTTTTTTGTGTTATGGTAACAGTTATACCAACTGTTCTTATTCAAGAATAAGAATTGATGTGCAATAATTCGAAATCATGGGTGATTTTGTTTATTCAAATAAACAAACGTTGAAAAATTGCAATTTTTCTGGAGAAAATTCATTATCTCTAAAAGTTCTCAGAGTTTCCACGCAAAGATTTTCCCTCAAGGGTTTTTGGGGTCACTGATTACGTATCTGTGGCCAGATTTTTAAAATCCAAGATCCAATATGGCGGACCCGAATTAGAAAAACGATGCAAATTTTATGAAAATGTATATTTAGGGGTTCTCGGGGTCGCTGATTACGAATCCGTGATCAGATTCCCGAAATTCAAAATGGCGGATCCAATATGGTGGACACAAATTCGAAAGACGATGCAAATTTTATGAAAACGTATATCTGGGGATTCAGCGATTTTACACTGGATCAGCACTGTTTTTCGGATTATAGTTGCCATATTGGATCCTCCATCTTGAATTTCGGGAATCTGATTACGGATTCGTAATCAGCGACTCCGATAACCCCCAGATATACATTTTCATAAAATTTGCATTATTTTTCGAATTCGGGTCCGCCATATTGAATCCGCCATTTTGAATTTCTAAATTTTGACCACAGATTCATAATCAGTAACTTCAAAAATTCCCAAGTATCAATTTTTAAGTCAATCGTAGGTAAGGAAAAATGTATGCTTTAAAGGGTTAATCAAATGCGTTATATTTTGAAATTTAGATGTGTAACGACTGATTTTAGTAATTGTAACAATTGACCGCGCATATTGGGTCGATTGTTACAAAATGCATCACTTTACATTTTTCATTAATATAACAAAATTAATTATATTTTTAAATTATAAAAATAATTTCTATGTTGTTGAAGCATGTGGCTATTAAAAAATATCTTTGTGGTATTTATTTCGTGTATTAATTACATGTGGAAAAATCATTGAAAAAACTGTATCAACTAGCCCCGGTCTCTCCTACTTCATGAAGAAAAAAATAAAATAAAAAAGAAAAGAATTGAGAAAAGTTACATTAAAAGTTGCAGAGTTTTGGAAACCATTTGTTGTTTCTTTTTTACATTCATTTTTAATCGTAACCTCGAAATTATAAGATCTGAAGTGATTAAAAGATGATTCAGAAAATCTTGATTTGTAGCAATTCTATAAATTTTGCAGTGTGATTTTTTTTGTATTGTCTGAAACTTCCCGCGTATTTAAAATTGACATTATATTACAGTCTTTGTCTATATTTTTTCTTTCGTTTTATGAACGGGCACATACGGACAATTAAAACCAACAAATTCATAAAAAAACTGTTGAATAGGGAAGTTTTCTCCGATGATCTTAACCTTGACATATGTTCTCAAGGTCTTGACCCTGAGTGACCTTCAGATTAGGTTTTAGCTGTCGTTCTATTACTCATTAAAAAATTATTAATAAAAAAAGTTATGAAAATTAACAGTAATTATTCACTTTAGGGGATCTCCAGTGATTTGTTCTTGACATATGTTGTCATGATCATGACTCTGAGTGACCTTCAAAAGGTTTTAGCCGTTCTTTGTTAAAAAGTTATTAACAAAAAACTTTTAATGAGGAACAATACAATTATAAATCCCGTTTCGCAAAAATATTGGATAAATACATACAGATGAATCTCGATAACTCGAATCTCAAGGGACCAGAAAAACTTGGTCGAGTTATAGAGTTTTCGACTTATCGAAATTTGAGTAAAAAAGGGTTAACATATGAAAATTCGACTTACGGAGGCTTTGTACGAGAGCTTATAATTTTCCGATTATAATGGCTTTTAGAGATAAAAAAATTAGTATTTAACAGTGAATTATTTATTGCATACATATATTAAATGTAACCATAAAACAAAATACCAAGCTATTACTCACGGTTATACATAGCTGCAACTTTGAATTATAGAGGTATTGACAATGGAAGTTTGATTTATAGAAGTAAACTTCGACTTGTAGAGGTTTGGCTACTTTAAATTCGAGTTACAGAGATGAAATATACATATATCTAAATACCTGACAAATAATTCGAGTTAAAGTAGGTTTTATTTCGATTTATAGAGGTTTTCTGCAGCGGAGTAAAAGGGGATAAACAAAATTTTTGTCTTATAGAGATTTTCGAGTTGTAGAGGTTCGAGTTATCGAGGTTATCGTTCGACTGCATATACGTAGATTGCTTTAAAAGTTTTGCGGATAATGCAGAACACATTAATTATTTTAATCAATTTTTTTTATTGTTTTTCAAAATATTCGCCTTTATGATCTATGCACTTCTGCATTCGATGGAACCAGTTCTGAAAACATTGGGCCCATTGTTCTTCAGTCACCTCAGAAACAAAGTTTTCGTAGGCTTCCACAGCCGCTTCC
>NW_012028872.1:0-1176 GCF_000956235.1 Wasmannia auropunctata | reverse complement strand
ATTCCAAGTTACCATGACGTGTATAACTGGAGTCGGATCGAAGCTCACTTTAAATAGAATTTCGAATCTTGATATTTTCTGCTAATATATATGTATATATATATATATGTATATATATATGTATATATATATATATATATATATATATATATATATTATTCATCCCTTTGTCTCGAATAACAAATTAAACGCAAAGCAATGATTATATTTTCACTATCGTTTATTATTGTTGAATAATCATTTCTTACAGTGACTTAAACACTTACACGTAATTCATAGTATTCGAATTTACTTATTCACCACGTTGTCATATCACTTTAACAATTTACCTCGCTACCGTCTACACCACATGCCGGAGCAACTCCCCCGTAACGCCCGTGATTTTCCGCTCGGCCACAGGCGTTGCTATCATCTGTAACATAAAGAAATAATTAACATTTCTATATCATCTAACCTTGCATGCGAAACCGCACGTGCTACTAACCATGGCTATCTTTAAGGAAATACATGTTAAACTAGCTTATTCTTTTCTATCAACAGACATTCCAAATACCTTCCACTTACGCCATGTCAAATCAGTTGAGTAACCCTCTTGATCGCTGGCCTCAATGGCCTCTAATAATTAAGGGTGTCCTTGGGCTAGGTCGACCCTGGTCTCAGTCGGCTCGCTGCTGCCTCATTCTCTTCGCAAACCATAAGGAAACTGGCTCCTCTCTATGCTACGAGTGCGTCAAAACTCTTTCACCCCAGAAACGAGAGCTGTATTTTGAAGGTTTCCGCCACTACCTAGCTGTCGGCTTGAATCAGGAGTATGAATATTGTGAGAACTGCAACGTACTAATCCCAGAAATCCGCCCGGCTACTAGATGCGACCTCTGTCCGTGGATTTTCCGCGAGTACGTCACCTTCCAGTGCTCCCTTGGAATATGCGCCTACGAACGCTGTAAAAATGTCGAAATTTGTATCAAAGAAATACACTTCGAAGTAACAAATGGTCGTGTAACCAAAAGCACAATAATACACGAAACGCATTGACATATTGTTTCGAGATTATTTCTACCTGCAATCTTTCCCTACAAACAGGAGCATGTTCCATAAAGTAAACATTCGAGCTTCTCACCCCTTTCCTCAGCATGGATCCCCACGGCTTTCCCATTCCTGTTGAGCCTCCAGAAG
>NW_012028871.1:0-353 GCF_000956235.1 Wasmannia auropunctata | reverse complement strand
CATTTAATGAATTATGGATATCTAAAGTAGAGACTTTAAGCTGTGAAATGCTTTTTCGATCGTTATGTTATGATAATTTTTGACAAAGTTGCTCTATCTTGAATTTTTAGAAATTATCGATATATTAACGCAGTGTCCGGTCAATTAGTTTGGTGACTGTATGTATTTATAATATTATAATATATATAAAAAACGGGCGCGCCAAGTATGCTGCTGCTGGAGATTTCTTCCCATCTTTGATTTTTTTGTCACGTAATTTGCTACTTGTTATCGAAATCCCTTTTTAATTTCTGCAGCCCTCATTACGCTATCTATTGAATTTTTTGTTTTATTTTTTACGTATACGTTGAAAA
>NW_012028870.1:0-500 GCF_000956235.1 Wasmannia auropunctata | reverse complement strand
AGGGCGCCTGGCCGACATAGACCAGCTACCGATCTCGCCGCGCCTAAGTGCCACCCAGCAATCGACCATCGAGGACATCCGCGCCGCTCCACCGTTACCGACCGAACCGCTCGGAGCGCCGGATCTACCGCCGACTGGTCCGGCCGACTTACCGACCGTCTCTCTGACCCTCGGTAAAGAAACGCTAACACGCGTTGGTCGTCTCACGCTTTCTTGCCTACCTGGCCCGACGAGCATATCCGAGCGCAAGAAAAGCGAACCGTCACAAAGAGAAAGATTCCAACTTTATGACGCTGGAAACCGCATCCCCGGAAAAAATTTTAGCAAGTCCATGCACTCGTTCAAACTTTGCAATTTTCAGTGTGGCAAACAGGCTCTCAGATTTAAGAGTTTACAGCAACAGGGGTGCATTAAATTAAAAATCGACTCACAGTATCTTAAAGTAGAGATTTCAAGCTTTCATTTGAAAAAAAAGTTCATCATTTTACGATGATTTTTCG
>NW_012028869.1:0-1057 GCF_000956235.1 Wasmannia auropunctata | reverse complement strand
TAGTTGGCAGAATACGACTGAGAGAGATAGCATTTGCGGGGAATGCTGTCTCATTTTATCTTATAGTAAGATTGGTAAGATGGCCGATGTCAACAGCTGTCAATTGACACCAGCGTCATCTTACAGTAAGATAAAAGAGAGAGCATTCCCCTCAAATCGCACTATCTCTCTCAGTCGTATTCTGCCAACTTTCGGCTTCACCTCCTCCACATCAAAAGCATAGGAATGCTCGGTCTATTATATATGTCGTTGGGAACCATCTGCTCTCTGCACGACTGCACGCGTCGAATATTACCGAACGTAACCGAAATGTACCGAAGTCATTGGTTTGTCGAAGTACCCCCCCTCACCTCGATTTCGCTACCCCCCTCGCCTATCTAACCCGCAAATGCTCCGTCCATGTATTCCTACGTCAACGTCGGAAACTGGCCAGTCGGAATCTCGCGTTTCCGATCAATGATACTACACCATGAAGTAAGAATAAGGAGACGTAACGACATAGACTGAGAGTGGTCACAAAAAATGTTCCGTAAACTGTCAGGTTCGCTGAACGGAAGAACTTGCAACATTTCGTCGCCATCTTGAAATTGTGATGACACGACAATTGACAAATAGTGAAATGAAAATGCCTCCTTTTTGGCCTCCCCTAGAGTTGCATCCCTCTACGCAACAAGCCATTTGTTACTTATAAATAACTTATTTTGCCTATAATATAATAGAAATTAAAAAGATTACAAATTAAATGTATATGAATTATAAGAAAAAAAATTGGAAATACTATATTAAATTATACTGTTAAACATTACTCAATCAAATCTGGGTAAATAAATTTTAAGCAAATTTTTAATGGAAAAGCAAAGAATATAACACAGGATCTATTAATTATACCTATAATAGTATTGTCAAACTGCCACCAGAAATGTGGCAGAGCATGCTGACAGGGAAATCTGCAGCAAATTGACGACAGAAATGCAGCAAAATCGGTAGTGATCTAACAATAAATTAATTTTCTTCAAAATTTTATAATTACAAATAAAATATAACTAAATTATACTCA
>NW_012028868.1:0-922 GCF_000956235.1 Wasmannia auropunctata | reverse complement strand
ACGACACAGAACTAACTGTTCGCTCAAGAGAGATCTTCGTTTAGAGTCTCGCGGGTGGAGCGTTTATATAAAGTAAACAGTAGATACAGAAGGTGTAAGCATTTATGTTTATTATGGTTAGGCTTATTAGGTTACGGACCCAAACATAAGGTCAGCTTAGGAACTGAAGAGGATCTATCGATAACGTGCGGCGTCGTTGCGTCGCGGCACGTAACAGTGCGTGAAGCCGCGCTAATCGGCGTCCCGTAAGCTTACGTTCCGATGATTCTGCCGAGAACATCGTCGAGTTCCTTCGCCGCAGCGAAGAGGGGTATCTTCGATCACGCTTTCTTCTTATGTGACGGCGCTGTCACGGTCGAGCACCGACGGTAACGACGCTCGAGGTTTCTTCATTTCTCGGGACGGTCGCGCGTCGTCAGGAGCATTTGTCAGGTGGTTTCTCGCGTTATAACAAGTCGAAAGAAAAGAGAGAAAAATTCCATTAACTTTGATCTGGAAGAAATTCCTATACGAAACGAGTGAGCAATAATCAGCAGAATATGAATGAAAAATTATCGATGATGACGAAAGACGGGATGGATTTTATCTCATTAGTACTTTTTATGCATTTTTTTCTTACGTTAAACTGTATACATAAGGAAATAAAAAATGTGATTTTAAAATTAAAAAGTTCTATTCCAAACTTGCAAGTTTCTTCGCTTCTCGTAACGGTGGCGGGTTGCGTCAGAAACATTTGTCAGGTGGTTTCTCGCGTTATAGCAAACCGGAAGAAAAGAAGGAAATTCCAAAGACTTTGTTCTTGAAAAAGATTTCTATGGCTAAATGAGAAAAGGTCAAAAGAACAAGAATGAAGAATTGCTGCTGATGATGAGAAGCACAGTGGGTTGGATTTTATCTCAGTAATACTTTAGGTCTAACTTTA
>NW_012028867.1:0-1219 GCF_000956235.1 Wasmannia auropunctata | reverse complement strand
CTTCATGAATTTTTAAAAGAGCTCCTTTAGGCTTTAACCGTTCATTTATAAGATTCAATTTGGATCACTGATCGTTTACCATCCAACTCATTCATATTCGTAAAAAGAAACGTTTTCCCATGTAACACTGTAGTAGATTTGACAAACGCTGATTTTCAGTGTAAGGTGACCGTGTAATAAGCTCTCGCGTTTACTCCTTGTCGCTTTTACGTTCAAGCCAGGAGAAGAGAATCGAATGCAGAAAAAAATCGAAAAAGGCGCAAAGGAGCGAGGAGAAGCAAAACGAAGAAGGTTGAGGCGCGAGAGCAAGTTCTCTCTCTCTCTCTCTCTCTCTCTCTCATGCGTGTATATGTATATTGAACATGCGTCATGCCGAAATGTCAGACGACAGGTAAACATTTTACGCGAAGGGAGAAACTACGGGTTATCCGTTTACGTTACACGGCGCATCCGTTAGATCTAGCATCGTCGCATTAAGCTAGTTTCTGCTTAGGAAATGGGTGGCAGGATGCGGCGAGGTTAATTGCAACCAACGGCGAAGCCACGGAGACGTGCAACGGAGGCGGACTCACGAGACACGTGGCACGGAAACACGGCGTCTTCATAATCCGGCGTCGCCTCCGGTCGTAAGACGCGAAACGTTTTGGGGTGATCTCAAATATAGGTGCTCCTCTTTCCTCTCTTCCGCCCCTTCCCCCCTCCCCCCCTTCCCCGATCAGGACGCGTTTTGGCATGCCAAGCTAATCTGATTTAGCTAATTTCGACGACTTTCTCGCTTCGCTCGCGTATTAACGCGAGCGTGTGCAACGTATTTACGGTATAAAATGTGTTGCGAAGCGTGAACTTGAAGTAACGCGTCTCTCCCGTGAACGCAAATTATCTTTGCTTCGCGCGTAGCGATTTGCGCGGAGAACTTATCTCCCAAATAAATTGTCAATAATTCCTGAAATAGGACTGATGTAGCTAAGATGCGAAAAAGATACTGAATTTATGAGACATGAATTAATTTGTGCAAGAGTATATTATTAATATATTAAACACGTTGATGCAGCAAAATTGGAATGCTTTGAATAATGAGATTGTTTGCGCTGAAATTTTTCTACATGTTATACCGAAAGGAATTAACAGAGATAGAACGAAATATACGGTTACGTAGAAATCGAAAATATGCGAGATAATACTTACATTCAAATCCAAATGTTATTGAAGATATAATTAT
>NW_012028866.1:0-1085 GCF_000956235.1 Wasmannia auropunctata | reverse complement strand
TAAGATTGATTTATCGTTATTATAAATGGCTGCCGAATAAATCAAACTTATGATTGGCCATTCGACGCCATTTTTAATATTTTCTAGTACTTTTGCGATACTGCCATAAGCCGGTCGCGCTTCTCTGATAATCTAGGACTCTAGTCCTCTCTGTCTGTTGAATGATCGACGCATGCGCAGAGAGGACGAACATTACTCGTCTACCTTTCTCTCTCGCACACATCTTGGACACAGTTTTCGATCCAACATTCCCCCTCCATGTCTATATACTCAAAGTAGGGATGTTTGATACAGTATCGATATTCCAAAGTATCGATATTTTTCATGTAAAATATCGATTTTTGTATCGATACTTGTATAACCAATAAAAGCACGTATTGATACTTTTGTATGGTTATCGATACAATTATATCGTCAGATAAAAGGTGCGATCAACGTGATGCTATAAAGCTTTGAAGCATTCTTGGATTGATTAACTTGTAAAATTCTTTTTTTTTTCTGATTGGTCGATCATTGCTTTGAAGTATTTTTGATCGCAACCATGGTCAGTTTTAGTTACATTTTGGAACGCACTTCAGATGGCAGGCCCATATAGTAACGAATCACGTGATCACCATGCCATCGAAACAAAACTATCATTCTTTCTTTATCTCTCGTTAAATGTCAAACGAAAATAGAATAACTGTTGCAAATTGCGTAATGCGTATGTTCTATTGTGCTGTGCTTTTGTGCTTTGAGTCCTTTGAGAAAGCTCTGGTAAGCTATCGGGGAAGCCCAATCTCCCTATGTGAAGATAAAAATCAAGAATTATAGGAAGAAATTGAAGTATATACAGGGTGTCCCGTAATAACCGGACTAACGCTTAAGGATAGATTCCTGAGATCATTTTAAGACAAAAGTTGCAATACCAAAATGTTGAAACTATAATAGTTTTTAAATTATAAGTGTTTAAAGTTAACTAATCAGATCGTCTAAAGTTGGCGCGCTCAGGTACGGCACACGCAACTCCTAAAAACAAAAGCTGACTTATTGCCCCTTTTATTAATATCGATATAAGGATTACTTATGTGAATATAAGATTATTT
>NW_012028865.1:0-2731 GCF_000956235.1 Wasmannia auropunctata | reverse complement strand
TATTTTTAATTCGGGGAATCTTGTTAGGTTCTTATTGTTGATAATATAAATGTATGTTTGATTTTATTATTTAAACGTATGTGAAATATTGTTTGGCATTGTAAAGTATGTGCGTGGAGGCAGTAGATTCCGTTCCTTACATGATGCAAGATTCCACATTAGTGTTGATCCACAATGAGGATTTAAAATCCTAAGCAGTAAGAAATATAGACGAATCGTAGTCAAATATAAGAAGAATAATCGATTGTAATTGGTCAATATCTCACGGTGTAAGGCTTAAAATCCTCATTGTAAACCGATACTTATATTAGGGTTTACATCTTTCCATGCGAAGTGAGGTTTACTTTACACGAAAATTTAGGTTTGCGTTAGTTTATATCTTTAGGAAATGTCCTTTGGGGACGGAACCCATTGTGTCCACGCATACACATACTGTATATATACAACGCAAAGCGAGGAAGTGGAACCCTCCGTCTTTTAAAATAAAATATATTTTTGAAACTTTTTTCTCACAATCAGTAATATTTTAACGAAAGATAAACGACGGCTAAAATATTTTGCTCAGGGTCATGATCTTGACGATATATGATAAGGTCATTGGGACTTCTTCTATACTAAATAGAAGATCTAAATAGAACTCTTCTAAATAAATTATCGCTTTGACTTTTATAAATATTTAGTTAATAATTTTTTAATGAAGAACAAGCGATGGCTAAATCTTCTCCTTGACAACATATGTCAAGATCATAAAAGAAAGTTTGATTCTCTAATCTACATATTTACAAAAAAAAAAACGGATAAATGCAAAGAAAAAGATAATCTTTATGGTTTTTTTTAAAATAAATACAATTTTGGTCTACGAATCTTTATTAGTCTGAAAAAATTGTTTAAATTATTGGTCGCAATTTTGAAAAATTTAAAGTAAAATTTGAGAAAAAGGTTATAAAGAAAAAATGTTTTTTTTTTCAAAATTGAATTTATTTTTAGAATTTTTCAATCCATAAAAATATTCCTGTAAACTTTCTTGCGGTGTAATAAATTTAATCTTTTGATTACAAAAATCTTATTATAAATTTAGCCTTTACATTAAGTTTTTTTTGAAAATTAATATCTCTACTAATATATTTCATTCTTAACGGGGTACAATTTTGTCACGTTTCAAATATGCTGAATTATATTGAAGTAGTTCGATTTTTATAAATGTAATTTTAAATCTCTTAAAATTAATGATGTAACAAATTTTTAAGGCCAAAATCGTGTTAAACATAGAAAATTGAGAATAATTATTTTTTTTATGAGTTTAATTCTTTTGTTGTGTACAATATTATAATATCTACATTAGTAGACGCACGGATTTTTTTATTTATTTTGGATGGCTGAAAATGACAATTATTTTCATTTTCACATATCTAAAAATATCTAAAAACAGATTATTTGCTCGGATATTTTTAATTAATAAAAACACAATTTTATTAGTATTTATTAAATATTGATTTGTTTTTGTAAAATAAAAAGATGTTTTTTAATATTTTGTTAAGGCACAATTGGCAACTATTAGAGCCTTGATTCTAATATAGTAATGTTATGTAATGTTTAAATTACAATTTACTGCCAAATAAAAGGAAATTTCTATAAATAGAAATAAAAAACACGTGCGCTCTTTTTGCCGTTGTTTTTGCGCAAAATTATGGTTACATAAATGATAATATTCGGTTTATTACGTTTCATCAGAGGCAAACAGTGGTGATTGACGATGCGTTAGCATCTGAGGCGTCCGAGGTGCAGATCGAGGTTGAACTTTTGTGTGGTTGTGATTGCAAAATCATAGAAAGTTCACACTGTGAGCACGGGGTCAACGAGTGCGGTATATGCAAATGCAACTTCGGCTGGTCCGGTAGGAGCACGTGACGTCATTTCTCTTTTCACGCACTTTAATTCGAAAATATGTACATCTTTGTTAATTACGTTTCGGACATACTTTTACATTTTAATCACGTGAAACTCTTTTTTGCAGGAGATACCTGTGACTGCGACGAGAGTTCTTCGATAGAGAATAGGCTGCAATGTACCAATGGCGGGCAGATCTGCTCAAATAGAGGCGAATGCATTTGCGGTACTTGTATCTGCGATAAAGGATACAACGGACACTTCTGCGAATGTTCTCCTTGCGACAAAGTACGATACGCAAATTGTTGTTAAATGTCAAAAAATATGAAATGATAAAGAGCTATTGACATATAATTGGCCGATAATAAAAATCGAATTATTATTAAACTTGATAGACCGATGGAATCGAATGTGGCGGTCGCGGTATATGCGATTGTGGTGTTTGTAATTGCTTGGATGGATGGGAAGGCAGCGGCTGTCAATGTCCGTCCGGCAACGAACTTTGCATTGCTCCCGGCAGCAAAGAAGTATGTGCTGGGCATGGATATTGTGATTGTGGACAATGCCGGTATGTTATGTATCTCTTATTTATTGAGTGATTTTTTATGTTATATGTGTTTTATAGCACTTTTATATTATATATTTCTTTTATGCATTGAGTGATTTAAATCTAGCTGAATAATCTGAAAATGCAACATTTCAGAAAAAGATGTTTTAAGGGGATCCTAAACCCGAGCTCAAACTCCAAAAATTCGCTGTTTTACCGACGATTTGTGAGTATGTATGCATGCGATATTGATGTAGTAGTGTGTAGAGATCGGAAGAGCACACGTCTGAACTCCAG
>NW_012028864.1:0-714 GCF_000956235.1 Wasmannia auropunctata | reverse complement strand
TTTGAGCAGTCGGCGAGCATTGTGCGATTTTTTTTCACCGAGTTATTCAACATTGAAGTAAAAATGATCTTATGCTTCAACATTGAATAACTCGGTGAAAAAAAATCGCAAAATGCTCAACGAGTGCGCAAATTAAAGGTAAAGATTCACGCTTTCGAATGCTGTAAACTGCATTTATGTGCGATTTTTAATTCGCGTCGAGGAATCTTGCAAAATTCGTAACAAATTTTGTCGCATCTTTATTTGTATTCGTAATGCTCCGTAAAAGATCAGTAAGATCGATATAAAAAGTAGAGACTTTAAGCTATAAAATGCTTATTAAAAAATTTTGTTACGATTTGTCATCTTTGCAACGTTACACTCTCCTGTGGAGGATAGAATAGGTGATTTTTGAATTTTGCTATTAAAAGCTCATTAAATTTTGATAAAATTGAATAATGAAGCTGAAAAATCGTCGATATTTAAACTGTAATAACTTTGTGAAAAAATAATCGTAAAACAATCTTCCTGAACTTATTTTAAAGGGCGAAGCCTTTTGATTTCCAGAATTAATTTTCCTCAATCAGGAGACACGGTAGTGGCTTGGTGTCAAGTGTTTAAAAAACTATAAATATTAATAAAATAACTATAAATAATAATAAAATATAATATAAAATATATGTATGTATATAAAAATGATATGTCATATATGTCAAGCCATGCCGGGTCTCTTAA
>NW_012028863.1:0-911 GCF_000956235.1 Wasmannia auropunctata | reverse complement strand
ATACGGCACGCTACGCTCCTGTGTACTCCGGCTAACAATAAGCGCGATCTGATTGATTAATTTTATTCGTTAATAACTCTGTAAATAATGGTCTGAGCCAAAATTGAAACAGGAACTTTTAGTTCAAAATTTCATTCTCTTTCACGCCTTGAAATATTAATTAAGCGTTACGGGACACCCTGTATATATATATATATATATAGAGAGAGAGAGTGTCCCAAAACTCGCGGATTTCCTTTTAAGTGCGGATTCTTTAGAATATTCTAAGACGAAAATCCTAATACGAAAATGTCGAGACTATAATAGTTTTTAAATTAGTAGCGATTAAAGTAGGCTTGTTTGCTTTGACACCCTGTATATATACACTCAACAGCAAAATTAAAACATCACCCATTCTGATCACTGAAAATAGGCAAATTTCAAGAGAGTGTAATTTCGTCAAAAATGATCGTATCGGAATGATTAAAAAAGCATTTTAAAGCTTAAAGTCTCTACTTTCGACATCCATAATTCATTAAATTACTTATTGATTCTTTACAAAGCTGCACGGATGCAAATGGAGATGCATCAAATCTAAAAAATTTTTTACCAAGTTTGCGAAGTTCCAAAAACTAAACTAAAAATTGCACGCAAATGAGGTTTACATCGTTCGAAATTAAAGCTAAAGATTTACGCTTTCGAACGATGTAAACCTCATTTGCGTGCAATTTTTATTTTATTTTCTGGAACTTTGCAAAGTTCGCAAAAAAATTCGTCAAATTTCAAAATCTCCCCCAAAATTTGCAAGGTTCCACGATCTGAATTAAATTTCGCACATAAAGGCGGCTTACAATTTTCGAAAGCGTGAATCTTTAGCTTTAATTTGAGCAGTCGGCGAGCATTGCGCGATTTTTTTTCATCGAGTTATTCAA
>NW_012028862.1:0-1130 GCF_000956235.1 Wasmannia auropunctata | reverse complement strand
GTTTGTTTTCATATAAAGTCTAGTGGTAAGTTGGTTTTACTTCATAATTACTAAAAAATCAATTTTAAAATACTTAAAATGCTTAATTGTCTATTTAGAATATTTTTATGATGGTCACATGTGCTGCAAAAGGATGCAAGAATTCAAATGCAAATGGATAAAAAATTTTCAATTTTCCAAGAGATCCACAGTGATTACGTACATGGCTGGCAAATTGTGGATTGGAAAATAAAAAGTTTAATTCTTGTGCTGCATTATGCAAGGTGCGTTATATATGTTTTTTCTACTTTTGTATAATTTGAAAAATTATTTACTGAAATCAGTAACTGCGGATCAGAAATAGAATAATAAAAAAGCTAAGTTAATTACTTCTATTTTTTAATTTCACTTTACAGCTGACATGTGGGAGAAACAACAGGTTGATGAATCAAAAAAATTAAAATCGTCTGCGGTGCCAACAATATTTGGCAAGCTTGTGACATAGCAAGAGCGTCAGAAAATCACTAATAGTAAGTAAAAAAAATCGTTCACAAGAATTGCAGTGAAAGAGTGTTGTTAATATATAACATTATGTGTAGTAACGTATCTGTGATGTTGCGGTCAAGTTCTTACAATTTTGTTAACATGTCAAGTACAAATTGCAATAAAGTATAATGTTACACAAATCAATTTGAACTATTTATTTTCATTTCAACTTGTTCCTTTTGCGATATATATATTTCGAAAGTTTATGTTTTTTAATAATAGGTTCAGCAGATTTTTTTCGCTCCTACCTAGTTAGCAATACTGAATATGCGGTCGGTTATAAATAATAATTAAAACAATAAAATAAAAAATATATATGTGTATATAATATATGTATAACGTGTATATGTATATAATATATGTATGTATACAGGGTGTCTCTTAATAGGTGTATCACCGCTTATGGGTAGATAGAATGGACTAAACTGAATCAAAAAGTCCTTTACCATTTTGCAAAATTCGCAATATTTAACGAGATATTAATTTTTGAATATCGCCGAATGAGCGAGTATCCGTTCGGCGAGTCCGGCCCACCGCCAATACTAGCGCGCGACCGTCCATGAGCCGCTCGACGCACAGCCATTTTCGCTGTAAACAATTCCCCG
>NW_012028861.1:0-806 GCF_000956235.1 Wasmannia auropunctata | reverse complement strand
AGTCGATTTCCAAATACTGCCCCCCCCCCCCAATTACTGCTGCACGTACCAAATATCGCCTCCCCATTTAATGCTCGTATACCGAATACTGCCTCCCCATTTAATACGGCCGTGTACCGAATACTGCCTCCCCATTTAATGCCCATTTGCTGCAATCTGCACCAAAACTTTAAGAATACAATTGCACAATGCTTCTTCAACATTCCAAATAGATTGTAGTAATATCAAAATGTCCGCTTTGTTCTCCATTAAGAATATTGACCGCTTGTTCATGTCAATTTAGTTGACAGTAACTGGCGCGTATAAGTATATTCACGCATAACTAGACTCATATACTGCCGGCAGTAATGCAGGCAAACCTTAAATGATTGTCTCTAATACTGCCATTTTAATTAATTAAATTAAAAAAGTAACCAGTCACTTTTTTACATTTATTTTATTGAAATGTCATTTAAGCATTATCATATAACTGCTTTAGTACATATAAAAAAAGTAAAAATATTACATTGGCTTACACTTTCAAAACATGTAGTTTTGTTCCACTTCCATTAAGAAGAGAATGGATTCTACATGCTCAATGACATTCTTAACTTCTTTAATTATTTTATAAATATAAAACTTATCGAATATTTTAAATAACATAAACATATATAATAAACATAAAATGTGCTTATGCTTATATGACAGTCTCAGTTATTTACTAAAATATTTTTAATAAATAACACTCTCATATTTTTTATTCTAATATTAAAATTGTAAAAAGCGACAGTAATTGAGACACTGGCAGTAATTGGGACAGTTACCCT
>NW_012028860.1:0-535 GCF_000956235.1 Wasmannia auropunctata | reverse complement strand
TAGATGGTTGATATCCTGAACATTGGAGGTGAGCCGATCTTTGTCGATAGCATCGTCAAGATTGAGATTCACACGTATAACCCATATGCCAACACATCATATCAATATAACGACGAGATAAGGATACCAATACAACAGCAGGATTTATACACATTGCCGTGCGAAAGTTCACTTTACGTCGAAGGAAGATTGACAACAAAGACGAAGAATGATAATACACCAACAATTGGAAATAATTGTGTGGCGTTCATGTTTGACGAAATGCGATATGAACTCAACTACCACTCTAAAAAACTATGTAATATCGCTCTCAACAGACAATTTATATATGATGGGTAATGCTGGATTTAACTTGGTTAATACCACTCTCATCTCAGAAGATGGATACTTTAGTTTTTGCGTACCGCTCAGGATGCTGTTTGGCTTTTGCGAGGATTACACACGTGTGGTTGTTAATGCTCGTCACGAATTGATTTTGATACGAGCGCGCAACGACAACAATTGCCTTGTAGAAGATCCTGCAACGGAACCGAAA
>NW_012028859.1:0-695 GCF_000956235.1 Wasmannia auropunctata | reverse complement strand
GAGGTCGCCTATTTTGAACGTGCGGATTTTAACTGTCCTTTTGTCAGCGTAGCTTTTCGCATTTGTTTTTGTTTTGTGTGTGTGCTGTTTCGCGATTTGCTGAACAGTTTGTAATGCATTTTTCTTGGCTGGCTTGCTCACGGCGTTGGTCACGGTCAATGGCATTTCATTAAATTTTTTCTTTCGGCAACGATCCGTACGTATTTGATTACGTAGGCCTTTTCTGCGCGGCCCCGGGGACTCGGCGTTCGCGTTATCTGCTGCGCGTAACGTGAGAACATTGCCCGCTCGGCTCGCCGGTAGCGTTTCTACGCTGACCATCGGCACAGTTTATTTTACTGCCTTTTTGGTCATATTTATTATGCTTCTAGGGCATCTATTCCTTTTTGGTTCCACCAGGCAATTGCCTATGAATACTCCTGGAGCCAGTTCTTCGGAATTTATAACACCGATTCGGTTTACCTCTGTGTATGCCTGCGCTATTGTTTCGCTACGTGGCTTTAATTTCAGTTTTGCGAATGGACGCATCTGCAATGTTGTGTCGCCTATGTTGAGTTGTTTCTTCCCGAGATCGCATTTCGCGTTTTGTTCTGCAGGAAGTCAATACCCAAGATTCCTTCATATTCGATAGGAAAATCGTCTATCGTATAACTTCGTATAATGTATGACTGAGTCGACAAGGCACACAGGGGATA
>NW_012028858.1:0-433 GCF_000956235.1 Wasmannia auropunctata | reverse complement strand
AAAATAAAAACAATGTTTTTGTCCCTATTAGTGTGCCCCTCCATGGCGCGATGGCCATATTAAGGGCCCCCCTATTACTGTGCCTGTCCATATATATTTGTGTGCCCTTTATTAGT
This sequence comes from Wasmannia auropunctata, assembly GCF_000956235.1. Classification (NCBI taxonomy): domain Eukaryota; kingdom Metazoa; phylum Arthropoda; class Insecta; order Hymenoptera; family Formicidae; genus Wasmannia; species Wasmannia auropunctata. Next base: position 317 of record NW_012028858.1, on the reverse strand, counting down.
GTGCCCGCGATTAATGAGTCTGTTCTTTAATTCATTTCACTACATGCACTCGTGGACAATGAGGTTGCTTTATTTTTAATGAGTTTTATGAACGCTTGATTTTTAACATTCTAATAATTTTTCTCAAATAATATTAAATAAATGATATAATTTGATGTTAGTATTAACATTTAGAATAGTGTTATTTTAATTATATATAACATGTTTGTGAGTTTACGCATTCGTAAATTCACTGAAAAATGTGTTACAATCTCATTGTCCACGACTGTAAATTTACATCAGATTGATGGTTAATAATAAACAAAATCTGAAGCAAG
>NW_012028857.1:0-513 GCF_000956235.1 Wasmannia auropunctata | reverse complement strand
TTTTTCGACACAGTCAATGTACTCGTATGGAAATACACCTTTTCTTGTGAGAAGATTGAAATTTTCTGTGGACAAATTACAGTATTCGCGTTGCAATATTCTTAGTTTCTCTTTGCTAAGATTTGACGCCAATTTGTCAAGACTGGAACTAAGAAATTTATATGAATCGATAAATCGCAATTTTATACAAGTATTCCGATTCTTTTTATCCTCGATGTTTTGGACATTTTTTGTAAACGATATATATTTTTCTTTCGTTATTGGAAGTAGTTCTACACGTCCCTGGTATGCTTCAGCTATTTCTTTAATAATAAAATGTGCATCGTAACCGGACAAATTGTGAAAAACTACTGGAATGCAATGCGAATCTTGGTAATTTAAGTTACAATTTGAATGTGCCGGACCTCTATATCGCCCAGTCAAATGACAGTGATCGCGTACCCGAGAGTCGTCAGGCGCAAACGGTTTCTCGCACACATAACAGTGTGTAGCGTTGTGAAATCTTTCCCAATC
>NW_012028856.1:0-2169 GCF_000956235.1 Wasmannia auropunctata | reverse complement strand
TTACTGCAGTATTTAAATACAATAACTCACATTGAAATATAAAAATAGGCACATATATTGATATGTAGCATTTACAAAAGTCATGAGCAAAAAAAGTAGTAATCAAATGCAACATTATTGTTTTTTTTTTTAAAGTAAAATTCATATATTTCGCGTTAGGAGCCGAATAATTCCGAATTGTTCCGAATCAAACCGATGCGCAGGTAGTCCCTCCTTTCTTCCAATCCCAAAGTATCCCTGTCACGTTTTCAAATGACAGTGGTCTAACGAACCCTCATTTTAAGAACAGATGGTAGTAGGGGAAAGTAAAGTAGTGGGAGTGTATGATGAGAGAGGGAAGCTATCTAGGAGAAAGGAGGTCTAATATTGGAAGATATGAATCCGAAAATAATTCAGTATCACTTTGTTTGTTCAAACCAATCGATTGTTTTTTTATATGAACCATTTCTAATATACTTCTCTTTGTAAAAGAAGGTTCTTTATCGAGTATCTGTACAATGTCCCAGTCAAACTCGTGATTCTCAGATAAACGGTGTTCTGAGATTACTGAGGGCGAGCCAGTCCTTTTTTAAATATCTGCTCTGTGTTCCTGTACACGAGTTTTTAATTGGCGTTTAGTTTGGCCTACATAGCTAGCGTCACAATCCTTACAATTAATCTTATACACTACATCACAGACCGACATTTTTTCAAGAATGTCTTTGCCCGTTGTGATAAGATTCCTGAGTGTGTTTGGGATCGAGTACGCAATCTGGCTGTTAATATTTTTGGACAATGACGAAAATTTTTCTGACACTGAATTAATATACGGAACTACAAAAAATGTCTTCTTTTTAGGGATGGTATTCATTTCTCTATTTTTTGGTTTAAAAAACAGGTATTTTAATCTATCTCTGACAGTATTGAAAATGAATTCTAGTGGATATCCATTATCGAGAAGAATCTCTATCATACAGATGAAATTCCTTTGAGGAAATCTAGGATGTGATAGTGAAATTATCTTGTCGACCATCCCCAAAATTATGCCTTTTTTATGTGTGGAAGGGTGGTTTGAGTAGAAATTTAAATATCTTCCTGAGAATGTCGGTTTATGGAATATATCAAAAATGATCTTGCCACTCTCCTTAATAAGTTTGACATTTAGCTTTAGAAGCTAATGCAATTGTTATTTTCCATCTTTATTGTAAATTGTAATCTTTTATATAAGAAGTTGAAAGTGTCCAATATTGTATTAAGTTTGTTTTTTGGTGTTGCTAGCAAGACATCATTCACATATCTAAAATAAAAAGGTAGTTCAAAAGGTAAACGTTCTATTGCACTTGATTCTAAGTCCTGCATAACTAAATCTGATATGGTAGGAGAAAGAGGGATACCCATCGGTGTGCCAAATATTTGTTTGTAAATTTTGATGACAAAATAATTTGAATTGATGATCAATTTTACAGCTGATATAAACTCATGAAAACGTGACAGTGTCTACAACACTAATATCACACATTGGAATATTGTGATCGTCAATCCTAACAAGTAAGGACAGTCAATACTTTGAGTTTAATTATAACATTTTTATACGTATGACTTATTTTTGTAGTGAATTATACATTTTTTTTAAATTGGACTTACCGTTTTGAGACTTTGACTAGTAAGAAAATAATATTTATCGTACTATCAGTGAAGAATCCTAATTTTAAGTTAACTCCTTATAATCTCATGTTTCCTAGAGACCATCTCTTACAATAAAAAATTGTGTTTATATGTATATGCGCTGGAGAACGAAATCATGGATCACAAAACATATCGATAAGACGATTTTAGAAGACTAAACCATGTTCCTTCACGGCCTCAGGATCTGAATCGCTCCTACCAATATGAAGATTAGTTAATAGAATATGCGAATAATTATATGTAAGGTATAGCGTTCATTTGTCACATATTACGTGCGTTGTTTTACCTCTCTGAAGATGACCACAGATTTAGGGTCGAAACGTCAGAAGTTATTATATTGTACGTTATAGATCTGTTCATAATTTATAGATCAAACGAACTTACCAAATGAAGTTCGATCATAATTATGCCGTCGGGTCTCGTCCGGATAGAGAAATAATTGTAGTAGTGCGTCTGAGCACGTTTAGCCAACAGAATTCAAAAAATACCACTTAAGAGGAAAAA
>NW_012028855.1:3101-3521 GCF_000956235.1 Wasmannia auropunctata | reverse complement strand
TCGTTACATGAAAGATTACAATTCACAATAGAGACTAAAGATAACGATTGTATTAGTTTTTTAAATGTCAAACTGATTAGGGAGAGTGGAAAGATCATTTTTGACATATTCCAAAAACCGACATCCTTAGGAAGGTATTTAAATTTCAACTCAAATCACCCTACTACACATAAAAAAGGCATTATTTTAGGGATGGTTGACAAGATAATTTCGTTATCACATTCGAGATTTCATCAGAATAATTTCATTCACATGACAGAGATCCTTCTTGAAAATGGATATCCATTTAAATTTATTTTTAATACGATCAGAGATAGATTAAAATATCTGTTTTACAAACCAAAGAATAACGTTATTAATGGCATTTCCAATAAGAAAAAACGGTTTGTAGTTCCGTATATTAATTCAGTGTCAGAAAAA
>NW_012028855.1:0-617 GCF_000956235.1 Wasmannia auropunctata | reverse complement strand
AGTTAAAGAAAATAAAAGAGCAACTAAAGCAATTCAGTTCATTAAATACCGAAATTAAAGAATTACGCGCGAGACAAGAAAAATTTGACGAAATGGAGCGTGAATTACAAGAATTGCGGTTAAAATGTAACGAAAATCAAGAACGAACGCAGAGTTTGCGTAATAATGTAGATAATCCGATTGTATCCAATTTATTAATTGACATTCAAAGAATGAGTTTAGATATTAAAGTACCGAAATTTAGTGACGAGAATACTAAACATCCGATAGAAGATGTAAATGATTTAGAAAATTATCTCAACACTAGAAGGATCGCGGACTCGGCAAGATTATTGGTAATATCTAATAGCTTATCAGGTAAAGCGAAATATTGGTATGAAAATAACAAACAAACTATAACATCATTCGAGTCATTCAAAGAACAGTTTAAAAAAGCTTTTTTCTCGATACCTATTCAAATGAAGATAAAAGAAAAATGGCAAAATAGACGATATAAAGAAGAAGATAAATCGCTGGAGGTCTTCTTTTCGGAGCAACTAAAAGTGGCACAATATTTCGAACCTAACATGTTAAATTTTGAGATCAATTTTAAAATAGCTTAGCAATTACCGTGGAGA
>NW_012028854.1:0-377 GCF_000956235.1 Wasmannia auropunctata | reverse complement strand
TATCCCCTGTGTGCCTTGTCGACTCAGTTGTATGCTATACGAAGTTATTATGTAACGAGGTCTATAATTGTATTGTTTCGCATAAGTTTGCGACTTTTCACGCGAAGCGAAGTCCAACTCCCTTCCCCTTTGTTTGTGGAACGAAACGATGTTTCAATACTTTTTCTAAATATTTACATTGTTTTTTACTGTTTCTTACTCTCTATACCTATACCTATATGAGTTATATCTCCGTATACTAAAAATAATAGATATCAAAAAGATTAGCGACCTATGCAAGGTAGAAATGAAATATGTACGTTAAATCTTTGGCTTACTAAATAGATGAGTCTACAACATACTAAAAATAACGGATACCGAAAAGATTAGACGGATTA
>NW_012028853.1:13018-13410 GCF_000956235.1 Wasmannia auropunctata | reverse complement strand
GCTCTTCCGATCTTTATGATTTTAATGAAATTTTGTGCACATAGGTTAGGTAAACAGATGAATTTACAAAATATCAGTTGCGATGGAAAAACGCAATAAAAATTTTGAAATTACTCTTTAAAGTTAAACTTAATTAACTTTTAATTTTAATTTTTTTTGTTATATCTCGAAAACCATTCAAGATATCAAAAAATGTTTTATATAAAAGTTTTATAGTAAAATTATTTCTATTTACTTACGTTAATAATATTTTTTTAGAATAATTATATTTTAAAAATTTTTTGAAAATTTTTGAAAATAATTATTTTTGAAAAATTCTATTAACGTTAAAGAATAGAGGTAATTTTACTGTAAAACTTTTGTATAAAACATTTTTTGATATCTTGAATAGT
>NW_012028853.1:0-3388 GCF_000956235.1 Wasmannia auropunctata | reverse complement strand
TCAAGACTCGTGTCAAAATCAAGTAGAATTGGCACAATCATTGGGAGTGACTCAACAAGCCATTTCAAAACGCCTCAAAGCCATGGGAATGATTCAGAAGCAAGGAAATTGGGTGCCGTATGAGTTGAAGCCGAGAGATATGTTGAACGGCGTTTGTTTGCTTGTGAACAGCTGCTTGAAAGGCAAAGACGAAAGGGATTTCTGCATTGCATTGTGACTGGAGACGAAAAATGAGTTCCTTACGATAACCCCAAGCGCAGAAGATCATGGGGAGTTCCCGGCCATGCGTTCACGTTGACAGCCAAATCTCCCGCAAATGACGAGAATTTGGCTCGTAAACTGACATTTTCAATCAAGAATAATTTTATGATGCAGACACAAATCGACTAATGTTTCTATGGGATTATGTTGACCAAGTTTATTGTATGACGTCTACGATCTATTTATTTCGACCACCACTTACCGCTAAAGCTATTTATAGAAAAATGACGGAAGCAAAGTTATACACCTAATATTATTTTATTATTCATATTTATTTTATTTTCAGTCTAGTTTTTTTTGGGTGGAAAGTGAAAAGGGAGGGGTCAAGATGCTTGGATAATTTTCTGCTGTAAATGATAATTAATGCTGTAACTATTGTGCACTTTGTGAGGGTCCCTTGTTAGCTATTTTTTTTTAATTAAAGACAAAGCCACTTGGGTTTTAGTTTTTAATTTGGTACAATAATTTTTTGTTCGAATAATAGTTACGAGCTCGAAGTGCTTGCAATTATAAAATTTTTAAAAAAGTTTCGTGTTTATTTAATAAGCATTCTTTTTAAACTAATAAAAAATTGTAAAACGTTTAGTTTAACTATGAATAAAAAAGATTAATGTGTGCTAGTGGCGAGATGGGCTCTGCAGTTAGAGGAATTCAATTATGTAATTGTTCCGGAAAAGTGATGATATATGTAGATGCTTTAAGTAAAAATCCATTGTCTGTGTATATACTGATTGTGAGATCTATTCTTTGGCACTATGTCGGCGATTATGAAACAACTAAGCTGCAAGACGCAGCCGCCTACCATAGAGGAATTGAAGGCTGCCCTGAAACGAAGGGCTAGTTAATGGAATGATAGCTTCTTTCACGATTTTACCGATAGTGCTGTGCTGCAAGACTGAAGCAAAAGATTTGGATGAGATCATGGGTACTGGGACTTGGATTAATCCAGGCTTAAAGAGCGAGAATTATAAAAAAATAATGATAAAGGGAATTTCACTATATTGATGAGCGGGATTTACTGGATTTCTGATATTTGATTTTTAATAATGAAAAATAAAAACAGAGAAGAAATTTAAATCTGAATAAATGAGAGAAAAATAATAAACGTAAATAACACTGCCTTCCAAAAAACACTTTTTTTCTCTCTTTGAAGTGCCATCATGCACACGTTCCCCAAAGATTTTTTCATGCTGAACACAATGATAGTAGCCGAAGTGGTCAAAGAACTTTGACCACTTTCATTCTAATTTACTCAAAATCCTGACGTGCTAGTTGAATTCTGCCAACGACATCAACGCGAAAAAATTTTCGGAAACGTATACGTATGATCGCACTTCGGAGAGAATTTTGCTGTAACACAGTGTAATCAATATTTATATCTATGCTATCATATAAACTATCATATAATTTTAAACATAAAACAAAACTCAATTCAACATTGCCCCGCGCGCATCAAATTGTTTTATACGTCAATTAGCGTTTTGTTTTACTAAAATTTCAGTTTATATTAATAATAATATACGAATGTAAAATAATGTTTAATGTAAAATAACTGAAATGTTCTTTGAATAAAAACTTCTATAACTCTATAATTGATAAATATAATCGTCGGCTTTATTTAACTTTTCTTTTTATAGATATTTGCTGGCCCCCCACACATTCCTAAATGTTCACCAAATACAAAGCGAACAAATATACAATAAATATTTATTAGTGAAGCTCAAGTAAACTTTTATTATTTATCTCGGATATAAAGAATATCTGTCTATTATTGCATATCATACAACGATATTTCTACATCTATTCATTCCGTTGTTACGTCGATTACATCACCAAATTAAACAAAATAATTAAGTATCAGGAGACCGTGAAATGTTAACTAACAATTGAGAACTTAAAATGCCAACACGGTACAAAGGGAATCTTGGTGCTTCCATACAATATAGTGTGAATCTTACAATTTTCGGTTCATATATATATAACACCACGCAAATCGCGTGCATCTCCGCAGCTCCGAACCAAGTAGTATGTAATATCACAATTATAATTGCCAAAGGCAATCCAACAAATCGATGCTCAATGCATCTATTTTAAATCCTGTGAAATCCCCCACCCTCGCGATATCAAATAAATGCTACTTAAATTGCATCTATATAAATCTGTAAAGAATTTATTGCGAAAAAATATCACCTCATGTTATCAGCCAGGAATCGAACCCGGATCTCCACGTTTGCCGAACGGGCGAACAAAATAATACAAGCAAGATAAAAACTAAAGAGGGGATTTTTTGCGACAATTGATTACACTAATTGATTGTTATAATATTTACTATGCGATTTAAATTAAAACGGCAATTATTAATTCGATTAGTAACCTAATCTCGTTCTTCTCCTTCCTGAACCTGCCCACAATCTCTGATTCCGGTTAAAACCGACGAACTATATTCTGTGCATTAAAGGCAGGTCGTTTTAATCGTACTAGTGCTATCTTATCATTGCTCTGTTATCTCGGTTAGATTAACGTTTGCTCTATTGAAAAACAAATCGGGATGAGTTTAATATTGATTAAGTCTCTTCTTACTCAAGGCCAGAATGAATCAGCAAGTTCAATATAAATGATGACTAATAGTAAGCAGATCATTAGGTGCTCGTTCGTGATGGTCGTCATTTGTGATGTCAATTGAAATTATATGTAGACGTCGTAGACTCGTCATTTCATTCACAATTGGCTTTACGCAGTAACGTGAACATTTAAGTGAAGTAAGCGACGCATTAAATCGAAAATTTCAATAACTTACAGGTTAGTGTGCTAATTATTATCTCTCCACTCTATTCTCTTACGTGCATGTCACTAATATTCATTTGGAGTTTAATCATTTTTAATTAAAATTTTTAATTAATAACTGACATACATTGTAACGCTTAAATAATTAGCAAAAATTGGTGTGCCCGTATTGCATTAATTAATAAAATGTATATAAAATGCAGTAGAGATTCGACATAACAACAATTGTAATACGCTTTATGTACTGATTTCTAGGGTTGGGTAGTGCTAGTTAAAAAGATAAAAGTAAGTTAAAAAGTAAAATAATAATTTACTTAACTTAGTTACATTTTAGACTCTTAAC
>NW_012028852.1:0-497 GCF_000956235.1 Wasmannia auropunctata | reverse complement strand
TAAAAGCAAATTAAAGGTAAAGATTCACTCTTTCGAAAGCTGTAAACTGCATTTGCATGCGATTTTTTATTCGCGCCATGGAACTTGTCAAAGTTCGTAAAAAATTTTGAGATTCGTCGGGTCTCCCTTTCTATCCGTGTAATTCCATGAAAGATCAGTAGGATCGTTTTCTCAAGTACCGATTTGGAAAGTAGAGATTTCAAGCTGTAAAATGCTTTTTTGAACATCTCGATATGATCATTTTTTACGAAGTTGCTCTACCTTGAAGTTTGCCTATTTTTAGAGGCTAGAACAGGTGATCCTTTAATTTTTTGGACCAGTGTATATACACTGCTCAAAAAGTTATGACATAGAAAAATTTCGAGCAAAAATTGGTCAACTTTGGTTAACGGTAACTCCGCGAAAAATCATCGTAAAATGATGAACTTTTTTTCAAATGAAAGCTTGACATCTCTACTTTAAGATACTGTGAGTCGATTTTTAATTTAATGCACCCC
>NW_012028851.1:0-652 GCF_000956235.1 Wasmannia auropunctata | reverse complement strand
TATTTCATATTAGGTATATGTATATCGAAATATGGCATGATAAAATATCTCGTAAAATATTGATTTTACGATAACTTTACCTTAATATTTTTAATATGTAGAATAATTGGAGTCGTAAAATTTTTATTTGAAACATTTATCCATATCTATCATATTTTTCGAAAAATCTTAATGTATTATTTAAGAATATATTTCGGATGTCATTTTGAAATATATATATATATTTCTGACCTTGAATTCATGTTTAGTGATCCAAAAAACAAGTAATACTAATAAACAGTATTAAAATTCAAATATTTTTTTCGAATTTTGACACATCTATAAAGAAATGCATAAACTTACTAACTGTAAGGTCGAGGGGCAACCGAAAGATATTGTTCCAGATACGTGTAACAAAAATATATTGTATGTATTTTCAGATGCTGTTTGCAACAATCGTAATTTTTGTAAGCCAACTCGAACAGAATTTCAAGCAGTAACTAGAGAAGCTTTGCGTTCGGCAAAACAACGGTATCGAACAAGTATTCGCATACCACGTAATCGAGAGCGTCAAGCAAGAGAGGCTAGAAATTATTGGAATGATGAGGAACAAAATGAGGAACAGAACGGGGAACAAAACGGGGAACAGAACGAGGAACAGAGAAAAGAAAAT
>NW_012028850.1:0-1563 GCF_000956235.1 Wasmannia auropunctata | reverse complement strand
AATTTTTCAGACAAAAGTTTTCGGACTTCAAGGGGGACATAAGATGACAACATTGGTTTGACCCTGAGTGGCGTTGTCAAGGTCAGGACAAGGTCACTTTGAATTTTTTAAATGGAACCCCCAATTTTTCATTACATGTTCTTATAGCACGCCTCGAGAACTTTCCAAAACACATAAATAAAATATTTTTTTATGAAATAAATCTTGAGTTATGAAGCTTGAAAGTTGGAGTACTGTCGGCATTAGGATCATCCAAGGTGTCCAAACACTAGCTAAAACCTTTTGAATGTTGTTCAGGATCATGACATTGATAAAGGTCAATGATCTTGGCCATCTTTAGCTAGTGTTTGGACACCTTAAATGATGCTAAGGCCGAGTCCAACTTTCAAGCTTCATAACTCAAGATTTATTTCATAAAAAAATATTTTATTTATGTGTTTTGGAAAGTTCTCGAGGCGTGCTATAAGAACATGTAATAAAAAATTGGGGGTTCCATTTAAAAAAATCACTGAACCTTCAAATAACCTTGAAAATTGATCTTAAGGTCAAAACCAATAATGCAGAAAGATGACCCCCATTGTCTTGAACAACTTTTGTTTAAACAATTTTGTTGTATAGCGCTTACTTTAGAAGATATTTGGGTGGATCGATTAAAATGGCCCACCCTATATAAAAATATTTCGATATTTTAAGAATAAGAATAAGATGAAATTATCAAACAACTATTAAAATTATTTTTTTAAACAACTATGTGTAATAAAATACATATTTTATAAATTATTAATTTTTTATAGTTTTGATAATTTTTTAATAATTTTTAGTAAAACACAACTGTATGTTTTATACTTTGATTCATTTCATTATTCTATATATTTATAAAAATATTAAGATACAAAAACACAAAAATACAGCAAAATAAAATTCAGTACTATTAACATATCTGTTTGAATAAGCCAGTAATATGACAATAGTATCTCTCTCTGTTATTTCGAGAAATAAAAGAAACATTTATACTGGAATACTCTGTATATATTTCTGTCATAAAATTTATTATCTGTACTATTTAAATTATCTAAAAAAATAGTTGTCTTATTATAGAACGCGTATAGACGATAGGATAGGAATGACGCACCTCATTGTCAGATGCAAACGATTACGTGAGGCATTTGCTGCGATTATCTGCTTACTATACATAATAGTACGGGAATGCACATTCATACACGTTCTTATGTGCACGATACGCATTCACGCACACACGCACGCAAACGCTCTTTCTTACTATAGTTTGTTGAAGAATATTTTTACATTGTTGTAGCTTGTCAAATGAACAATTTCACAACCGTAGATAAGCAATAAATCACACGTTATGTTTCCATATAATAAATCCTCTCCAAGTAATAAATCAAAATTCTATTGTCTTTTGTAATAACTTGTATTATGTATTAATTTTCGAATTAATTGACAAATGAACTTATCGGTTACTATTAATCAGTATTGATTAATCATTTGATTTAAAAAGAATTGAATAAAGAAATACACATATTATGTGTCATCATAGTCAAT
>NW_012028849.1:0-847 GCF_000956235.1 Wasmannia auropunctata | reverse complement strand
TGTGTGTGTGTGTGTGTGTATGTGTGTATTCCTGGCACGTGTTGCAACAGCAAGTATCACTTGGTGAGCTATTAAACTCTTGCTCTTGCTTTTCATCCCAACGCGAAACCTTTCTCGTTGCTGAAGATTCTTTGTAATATAGGAAGCTTGAGTTTCATTCGGTGTCTTGATATACGCGTCGACACTATTAAAACCGCATTGCAACAAGAAACTCACAATAGTGAAAATAATCTCTACGATTTGTTGCTTCACTCCCGACAATTAGATTTTTATTGCTCCATAACTACATAGCGTTTCATATTTCTTCCTACGAATATGTTATAAAAACGTTGATACGGTAATAAAGGATTTGTTTTTCATTTTATTCCAATCTGATTTTTCTTTCTGCCATATTACGGTACATTACCGTAATAAGTAAGACACTAACAAATGCTACGCTACTATTTATGTAACTTGATAGAAAGGTAGATAATCTTTTTCTTTCTTTTTTTCAATAAAGTATTGTAAAAGCAAAGTATTAAATAAAAAAAACTTGTTAAATGAAACATTGTAACGATCCAAGTAAATCTAATTAAAAAAAAACAGTTCTACTAAAGAATTAAAATATTGTAAAACATTTTCAATTTAAGGTAGTACACTCGCGACAGTACCATTCAAAAGTTAGGTCTCATCGTGCGCTTGGTACTGATATTCCCCACTCCCACCAATGAGAGAAAATATTTGGTTGCGCCTGTCCATAGACCGCACGCACACGCAGAAAAAGATTAATCAGATAGAGACGCAGACTAACGCAGCGCGATTGAAGTGACGAATGTGACAACGTCGCACTGTCGTCGATAACTTAACC
>NW_012028848.1:0-361 GCF_000956235.1 Wasmannia auropunctata | reverse complement strand
TAATTAGTTAACTTGATTGTCCTGGTAAATGATATCTTAATTATTTAATCTTCTTATAACTTGAACTGATATGTACTGATCTGTAATAGTTTTTTATTATTATATTCTCAATAGTTCATTTTAAAATAAAGATCTTTCTTTGTGTCCTCTACATAAATCTTACTGAAATTTGTATTAGGAGTGTGCAAGTAATTTGAATACTATAAAAATTAATAATTTTGTCTCTCCTAGCTTATTGTTAGCTTATATTCGTTTTATCGAAATTTCATTTAAGTTTCAACAGAAGATAAATCTTTCTCCCAATCTTATTTCCCATTAACGACAATAATAACTCTAACAACTCTCTCTCTTCGTTATTGTA
>NW_012028847.1:0-2370 GCF_000956235.1 Wasmannia auropunctata | reverse complement strand
ATTGCTTAATTGCAACGGCCGCAGTTTTTGGAGGACGCACGTATTGAGATCGCCGGAGGTCTGTATCAGCGTCCTTAATAATTATGTTGCAATATTAGACTGCAACAGTGACCTGCTTAGTATTAAGTGTCACATTGTAAATACTTACAACACGTTTGTCTTCGTTGTTCCCATAGCCTCGCTCGTTGGGGCAGGCATGGCGGCTGCTTCGTCTTGCTTGTCTCCTTCGTCTTAATACGGTTTTTCCGACACCATCTTTCTGCGTGTATCGCAACGGGCTACGACTTTTGCCTTTCGGCTTCATGACTTTATCGACTTTATCGACGATTTATTCGAAATACGAGTTAACGTCTTGACATCTTTCGTCGTTTTACGAATATCAGTTTAATAACCGATACCGTATAATCTCACGTTTTCTCGCTATTCCGACACTGTAACTTTACGACTTTACGACTTTTCGGCTTAATGGCTTTTTCGTCTTTTACTTTTCGTCTATCTCACCGATGCTTTCACTATGACTTCACGATCCCGGACGAACCTCCATATGTAGGATGGGAATCGGAAGAGTCAGGGAGTGAAGAACGACTCGGGTGAACACTTCTCTTTTATGCAAAAATAACTGAATCGAACTTTATTATTAGTCTCTAGAATCGCGACCTGTCCTCTATGCTTCCGGGCTTCGACTGAGCTCCTCGTCCCTTCCTCTATATCTCGTATGGCCGGGAGCCAATTATGCCGAGCCGCTGCCCAGAGGGCTCTGTCCCACATATATTAATAAATTTTTCTGAGATGTCTGGTATATTTGGAACTGTGAACCATCTCATTTTCGTGTCTACGTCAGGCGAGTTAATGTCTAAGTCTTCCTTAGTCCGTTTGTTAAAAATAGACCTAACTCTCGTGTTCACAGTGTCCATAATAAAATTCAAAGGATCGTTCTTTAAAAAGGTTCTAACGAATTCTAAGTTCTTCCTATGGAACTTAGGTTCTGACAAGAAAATCGCTCTATCTATTGTCCCCATAATCATTGCTCTTTTTTGTGACATGCGATGTGATGACATGTAGTTGAGGTACCTTTGGAAAAAAGTCGGTTTGTGAAACTAGTCAAATTCTAAAATTCCCTCATTTTTAATGATGGTAACATCTAAAAAATTCAACTTGTCCCCACCTATCTCAAGGGTGAATTGTAGTCTAGGGTGTAAGAAATTAAAGATACCATGCACAGTTTCTATGTGATCTTTGGACGGCCAAAGCTATATCGTCCACATACCGAAAGTAGAAAAGCACCTCGCTCCCATATCTTGACAGTGCCTATTTCTCTAAATCCTGTAATACAAGATCCGCAACAGGAGATGACAGCGATGAACTGGGCACCGTCAAGATATGGGGGCAAGGTATTTTTCTTCTGCCAGACTTCTGTCTGCTTCGAGAATTTCCCAGAAGATCATTGCTCCCAGCAATATATCTATGGTTTGCGGTGTGGAAGGTTGGATCTGCCAACTTAATGTATTGTGGTAAGGTCAAAGATTTAGTTTTAATGAGTCTGGTAGGAACAAATTGTATAATTTGATCCACAACTAGGAAGTTAACATCTGTCTGGTACATAGTAGTTGAAGCAATAGTGGTTTGCGTAGTCTCAGCAACCTGTGTTTCGGTCACGTTCAAGCATGAAATTATGTGTCTGGTTGTATCTATTCCAAGTCCTAACCATTGACATAATCATGAAATTCGATTGCAATCCGTTATTTAATAGAGCACGCACTTGATGAAATTCACCCAAATTGTCACAAATATAAATAACTGCTATGAATAACAACATATCCAAATTAAATCTATTATTAGCAATTGTTTTTATCGAAATAGAAGTAGTTGCTGGCGCTTCGCATGTTTGAGTATTTGAAATTGTATCGTTGAGTTCGCAGTGACGTTATTGAATGAAGCTGAAAACTGATTAGAGGTATTAGGTCGTTCATTCATGTAAAGTAGCGTGTGATATTTTTCGAACAGTGTTTGCAAGTACGAAATGTGCATTTTTGTAGTACGTGATTTGAACCCAAACAGTTCTACCAAAGATTTAGTCTTTTAGGAATAGAATAAAATCATCCTTTGAAAAAAATCGGTTTTTTTCTCTCGTGAATATCATTAAAACTATAAGAGATTAAAAAAATGTTCTCAATCAAAGTTGAATAGCTTAAAGTGTACTTTATGATAGTAAAAAAAATTTTTTTTTAAATATTTTAAAAATAATTATTAAAAAAATTTTTTTAAATTTACTATCATAAAGTACACTTACAAACTTACAAGATAATTTTAGCAAAGTTTTAAGAATTTTATTAATATTCCAGTGTGAACGTCCGTTTTTAAGGTGATTTT
>NW_012028846.1:51240-92580 GCF_000956235.1 Wasmannia auropunctata | reverse complement strand
AATGTATTTAAAATCTAACTTGATTCCAAAATTTATTTTTATTGAGTAAAATTAAAAGGACGTAATATTGATTTGAACATGCAATATATTAGACGATTAACTGCAAATAAAAATTTGTAAATAGTTCAATAATAAATTGTGTTTTCCAATCCACAATACAACAAGCACAATTTAATTTGTATTACTATCATTACTATCAAATAACAATTATCTGTTACAAAGAATAAACATAAAATTTTCTCAAGTATTTTATTTTAGAGTTGTTAGAAATAATATGGATATAATAAGTTCTCTCTTTTTTATTACTTTCTAGGACCAACACATTATGGTACACAATGATGGTGGTGGGATCATACGTGTTTGCCGTAGTGACTTCATTATTCACTGACTTTAGACACAAAAAGCTAAAGTATAGAGAATGGATACCATATGATTATTCATCTAATTTAATGTACTGTCTTACATACATTCAACAATTGCTGGGCGGATATTATTGCGTTATTGTAAATGTCGCAATAGATACTCTCATGTGCGGATTTTTAATGCACATATGTTGTCAAATTGACATCTTGGAATGTCGCTTAAAAAAAATTTTGAGCAAACAAATCACTTTGGGTTACTGCGTACACCATCATAATCGAATTTTTGAGTTAGTTGTCATTTTAATGCCCAAGAATTATACATCAACCAGCGTTACTATTATATATAATTCATTTAGTAAAGCTGTGATAGAAGTCATGTATATACTTTCTCTGTTTCTATTCATCTTCTTTGATAACAAAAAAAAAATAAAAAATTCTATGCTATACGTCGAAATAATTAGAAAAGGCAGTAAAAACTCTAAAATGTATTTTATTATCGTTTAAATTCCTAAATGTGTAATTATTTATTATGCTTTCTCTTACTACATTTACTTTAGATATTTTTGTTAGTTCATTAATTCGTTAGTGTATTATCTATTAATCAGTTCTTATATGTTAATTTCATATAATTTTTTATATAATTCTTAATGTTGCAATTATAATAAGAAAATTAATTTATTATTATAAACTTTATTTGCACACAATATGCAAGTATTATGCCGTTCTAAAAGCGAAATTTTTATTGCAGGTATGCGCAGATAGTGAATATAAAATTTACAAAAATAATCGGATTTCAGTTTTTATCAAGTATGATGATAATGTGCTCAAATTTGTTTCAAGTGGCTAAGTCAACTTTAAATACAGATCATATTTCGTTAATTATGTTTACATGCTGCATGCTAATGGAGATATTTGTTTATTGCTGGTTTGGAAATCAAGTTAAAATAAAGGTATATATAATAAAACAAGATCATAAAAACAATAAATTATGATATTTTATTATTCTGCAGAGTGTTCAATTAACAGATAGCATTTTTCATATGGATTGGCCAATCTTGAGCGATAGTGTCAAAAAGGGTTTACTGATAATGATGAAACGTGCAATAATACCAATTGAAATTTCTACTGTATTTATCTTGACAATGAATTTGGATTCTTTTGTAATGGTTGGTATGAAAACAATTATTTTAATGTATAAAATTTTAATATAATTTAAATAATCAAAAATATAAAAAATTTTAATGCTGTTTAGATTTCACAATTATATTGAATAAATATAATTGCATAATTATATTTAATTAATAAAAATTGTATCAACAAATAAATCTATTACTTTTATAAATTTGCTTATGTAGATGCATTATTATTATATTGATATATGCATGTATAAATATCGTGTTTATAATAATCTTAAATATCTTTTATTATTTCAGTTTATTAAAACGTCATACTCTATTTATAACTTATTAACGCAAATGCAATAATAAAGAGTGCAGTAATATAAAAAGATATAAAGTAAAATAAAATTTTGGATTAGTTACGTATAATACAAAAAAGTTGTAATAAAATAGTTATTGTCAATAATAATTTTAATGTTTATTCTGTTTATTAGAAATAGTTAAAAGTATAAATACATTACAATAAAAATACATTTACATGTATATGATATTGTTTTTTTATATTTTAAAAGTACTTTTATACGTATTTACTTAAAAATATATAAATGTTACAAAATTTAAGTTTGATACTCCTAAATTTTCTTTACTTCGATATGTACAATTTTATATTTATATATTATCGGAGGTAAAATATATATTGCCATATACTTTGTGTTCATATATCATCGATTTTAATTCAATACCTTTATGCAGAGTGATTAGAAAAACTATTAAAAAAATCATATTATGCCATTAAGAAAAAGAAATTGAAATTGCACATTATCACCTACAAAAATAATATCAGCGAAATTCAGATATTATTAAATCCTTTTATCTGTTTGACTATATATATATATATATATATATATATATATATATATATATGTAGTCTTATAGTATTTAGTCATATAAATGCGTTATATAAATTATATAAATTATATATATAAATATGTTATATAAATTAGTTTTATAAATGCGTACCTCCGTGTGACTCCTTCGCCTGATTATTGTTGATTTATGTTGCGCGTAGAAGTCAATACTATAAAATGTCGCGATTCTTCTCTTCAAAGGATAGAAGATAACGTAATGAAATAGGTCGTATATTAATGAGAGACATATATGAAAGTACTGTCAAGGTTCCTATCTCATATTCTATTGATGAATTTTTGAGGAATTCTTTTTCCTCGTTCTGCTATGTTATAATTTTGCTCTCTATCCCGATGTAACAATGAAAAAATATTACATCTTCTACATGTATAATAGAAATTGTATGTTGAAATAATTTATCCAATTATCTTAAAATATGGAAATATTGTATTCGAGACAATTACTGCAAATTGGAAGAAACAGTATTATGAAGAAACAGATATTAAATATGCAGAAGTAAGCAGGAATATCGATGATGAAAAATATTGTTACCATCGGGAAGTAACGTCATAAGTCTATAGACACTCTACTACAGTGCAACTTAATGAAATTACATTATTTCATCTTACGTCTCGTATAATAGAGATTCTATCAAGTTAAAGTCTCAAGAGCAATGAATATTGACCAAAGATTTTCATAATTACTAGCAAAGTTAATAACACGCGTTGAATAACCGATTTCCGTTTTATCTCTATCTTTTTCATTTTATTTTTCTTTTTTCGCACAATTAAACTAGTAGATATAATGCATATTCTGAATTTGACGTATACAACTATTACGGTATCTGGGTGTTTTCGACCGCAATCATGGACGTCTTTATTTAAGCGAACAGTTTATAATATCTATAGATTATACATAATTTTTATGTTATACACGTTTACAATATTGCAAATTATGGACATTATTCTGTACGTTGACAATGCTGATGACTTCACAAATAATCTAAATATGATGTTAACTATATTAGCTTCGTGCTACAAAATGTTTATTATGTGTTTAAATTATGAGAACATGGTAATGTTAATTAACTATCTTACCGAAGAGCCGTTCAAACCATTGGATTCGGATGAGATGAAAATTCGACAACAATATGACAAAATAATACGGTAAATATGTTTTTCAATTAAATAATTTTTTATTTTTCATTTTTAGCTCTCTTCTAAATTAATGTTAATTACAATATCATTTATAATATTTTTTATATGCACAAAGAAATGTACGTATATATTTTTAATTAAATAATTAATTGTGTGTGTGTGTGTGTGTGTGTGTGATCTAATTTTATTCAAAAAAATTATTTTATTAATAATTATTAAAAAACTGTAAATAACATTTCTATATCATTTAATAAAATATATTTTTTTCTAACCAATAAAATAAGATTTAATTAACAGTATTATTACCAAATAACAACATGTATATTACAAAGAATAAGCATAAAATATTTTCAAATATTTCATATTTTATTTTATAGCTTATATATTTTATATTAGAAATAACATGGATATAACTCATTAGTCATTTTCTAGGAACAACACATTACGATATATCATTTTGGTCGCGACAACATGTACGTTCGTCATTTCGTCTTCGATATTTACTGACTTTAGATACAAAAAGCTAAAGTATAGAGAATGGATACCGTTTGATTATTCGTCTTATGTGATATTTTGTTTTGCATATGCTCAACAAATGTTAAGCGCATGTCACAGCGCTGTTGTAAACGTCGCAATAGACAGTCTCATGTGCGGATTCTTAATGCACATATGTTGTCAAATTGAAATCTTGGAATATCGCCTGAAAAAAATTTTGGGCAATCAACTTACTCTGGGTTACTGCATACGCCATCATAATCGAATTTTTGAGTTAGTTATCATTTTAATGCCGGAAAATTGTATATCATTCAACATTGCTACTATGTGTGAGTTATTTGGCAAAACTGTGGTGGAAGTATATCATATGTTTTCTTCTATTTTTTTAAATTTTCATCAACTATAAAGAAAAAGATAAAAAATTCTATGCTACATCAGAATGGCTAACATTGTGAAATCCTCAAAATATAGTTTACTATTTAAATGTAATTGCCTATACATGTAATTATTTATTATATTGACTTTTACCACATGTTTCTATCGTTGTATTTGCTATAGATATTTTTACTAGTGCTTTACTAATACATTAATCTTTGTCAATCAGTTCTCATATATGTCATGAATTTTCTTCGTAATTAGTATTGCAATAATAAAAAAATTCATTTATAAATTTTGCTCGGTGTACAAATATTATGACTTTATAACAGCGAAAATTATGATTGCAGATTTGCTCAGATAGTGAATATAAAATTTACTAAAATAATCGGATTTCAGTTTATGGCAAGTATGATGATATTTTGCTCAAATTTGTATCAACTGACTAAATCAACTTTGAACGCAGATCATATTCCGTTAATTATATACACAACCTGCATGTTGACGCAGATATTTATTTATTGCTGGTTTGGAAATAAAGTCAAATTAAAGGTACGTCTAATAAAACGGATTATTAGAAACAATAAATATTATATTTTATACATTATTCCGCAGAGTCTTCAATTAACAGATAGTATTTTTCAAATGGAGTGGCCAATTATGGATAATAATATGAAGAAAAGCTTATTGATAATTATGAAACGTGCAATGACACCTATTGAAATTTCTACTGTATATATCCTGTCTATGAATTTGGATTCCTTTGTAGCGGTTAGTATAAAAACGTTGAAACTAATGTATAAAATATTTTTCAAATATAATTTAGACAATCAAATAAAATTTCATTACTGTTTACAATCCAATTATTTAATTACTAATAAATAATCTTATTTACCACTTTTGTAAATTTACTCATACAGATGCAATATTATTAACCTATTTATAAATATTGTCATTGTATTTATTAATATTAAGTGTTTTTTTTATTTCAGTTGCTTAAAACATCGTATTCTGTTTATAATTTATTAACGCAAGTGCAAGAGTAATAAAAATAGAAAAATAAGTAAGATAAAGTGTATTTTGGATTATTGGTGTATTGGTATTAAGTTGCATATAATAATTATAATAGAATTGTAATATATATATAAGATAATTGTAAATCGATTATATTCATTCTATTTATTAGCAACAGTTGTAAAAAAATATATGTACATGTATATAACAGTGTCTTTTATATCTTGAAAATATTTTTAATATTACCAAAAAAAAAAAAAATAAATATTACAAAATTTAATTCTGATACCATACTCTCTCTATTTTGGACTTTGAAATATGTACAAATTTTATATTTGTACGGTGTCATAATCGGAGATAAAACATGTAAAATTTTATGTAAAATATTTACATGTCATTGATTTATCTTTATAAGTGTTTTTATGAGTATATTACAATTTTATGAAGATAAAATATGGATTTATTTCTTAAAATTCGAAATATTGTACTTTTGTGTATAACGTCGGACAATAAAAATTTAAACATCTCATAATCGATACACAATAAGGAACCAACGACAAAATATCACAAAATAGTCTATCAAAAATGTGTTAATAATAATTGGAAGAGGTTTATTCTTTCAAGTAAGTGTTTTTCCTATTGTCTCGCAATTATCTTTAAAAAACTACATTAAGTAATTTTGTAATAAAAATTGTATTTTTTGAATATTTGATACATGTAGGTATTATAGTAATACAGCTACTTTAATTAAAGAAATAATCTACGAGAAATATGTTTGTCTAGAGTCTTAAGATTCTATAGTAGTAAAATTAAATCACTTAAAAATAACTTAATAATAACTTTAAAATAATGTACTTTCTATACCTTTTATGCTCAATCAAGATATACCGAAAATGTATCTCGGAGAGTGTACGATCTCACAATATCATATACAATGATATATTGTGAATAGTATAGCAGAAAATGTGGTGATAACAGCTTGCAATTGAACCTGTAGATGTATTAACGTTTTTTATACAGGCCAGCTACTGTCGCTGCTTAACTTAATATTTGAAGAATTTATTTTTGCGTATATCTCCATTGTACTATAGAACAAAATTGTGATATTGCCGACGGTTATAAATAAGATATTTTGCAATAGACGTACAACAAAGG
The DNA here is from genome assembly GCF_000956235.1 of Wasmannia auropunctata. NCBI lineage: Eukaryota > Metazoa > Arthropoda > Insecta > Hymenoptera > Formicidae > Wasmannia > Wasmannia auropunctata. Next base: position 85,998 of record NW_012028846.1, on the reverse strand, counting down.
AAATACTGTATCAAGTTTCTCAGAGATGGCTAACGGCTACTATTCTATTAATGACAATTTAAAGAATTTATTTTTCTATAATATCTGATTGCATATACCTAGCTTCTTCTTTTGTCCCGCTTTTGTCTCTACAAAAATAATGCTACATTACGCAATTATGTAATAAAGGTTTTATTTCGGAAAAGGATGTCGCACAATTCACAAGAATAATGTTTCACGAGAGAAATATTGTTGCAAATCTGTTATTATGATAATAACACAGATATTTTATATGAAGAGGGAAGTAAGGAATGAAATGTCGTTATCGAATGAGAGGCTATAGACTTTATGAGATTGTTGTCCCCTTGTAACATCGTTTGACTCGTCAGACAACGTGCAGCGAATTCGATCAAAACTTGAAGTATTCAATTGTTCAAACAAATTTAACGAAATCTTCGTAAGTTGAATGTACAAAAAATTGAGATATTTCATATAAATATTATAATAATGTCATAATAATAATACAGATGTGCTTTTATTTTTTATTATTATTAAATTTTTATATTTGTACATATCTAATTATTAACATATTTACATAGGCAACTAGTTATTTAGAATTACTTAGACAGATAAATGATCGAATATTTCTCAATCTAATATTGTAAATATTGCACATATACATATGGAACACCGTCGAAAAAACTATTAATCTCAATTAATATTGCCGCTCTATTATCAGTCGCTCTATTATCATAATAATTGAAACTTGTAGTAAATAAGTGCATACATTAATCGAAACAGTTATTGATGTTGGGCAAGTGGATGTTGAGAAGTGATGTTGGAAGGAAAAGCGAAATGCCTGTCTTGAAATTTACGCTCACGGTTTTAGCGGTCGCAGGATGCTGGCGACCAACATCGTGGACATCGCTGTTTAGTCACATAATATATAACGCTTACACAGCGTTTATAATTCTAACATTATACACATTTGCAATGACCCAAATTATGGAGCTGATACTGAATGCCGACGACCCCGACGCAATTGGCGAAACCTTGTTCAACGTTGTGATTTCGCTTTTGGCGTGCTACAAGGCAATTGTTTTACGGTTAAATCACAATAGTATTATAATGTTAATTGACACTTTCGTTGATAAGCCATTTAAACCGATGGATCTGAGAGAAAGTATGATTCGACAAAAGTTCGACAAGAGAATAACGTGAGTTACCTTCAGCACGTTTACGTGCTATCGATAAATATTAAATTGAATGAATTATATTAAAACTAATTAAATTACATTACATATTTTATAAATAATTGATTTTATAGGAATAATACATTATGTTATCTAGTCCTCGTCTCGATAACTGCCTTCTACATGATTTCGCTTTCGTTTTTCACGGATTTCATGAATGGAGCTTTAATGTACAAAGCATGGTTACCGTTCGACAGCTCAACATCCGTGCGATTTTCTCTCGCATACGCTCATCAGATATTAACTCTGATATTCATTGGTCTTGTCCATCCCACGTGTGACAATTTAATTTGCGGATTATTGCTGCATATTTGCTGCCAGATCGAGATTTTAGAGTATCGTTTGTCGAACATCACGAATGGTGAAGAAAATCTACGCGATTGCGTCGACCACCACGTACATATATTCGAGTAAGTTTTTTCTAATTCTAGAATGCCACTTATATATTTCTGTAAGATATATATACTTTTATTAAAATTTTATGTTTCTATGATGACAGATTCTTCAATTAGTTTAAAGAATAATAATTTAATTGTAAAATTTATATTAAATTAAGTAGCAAATTAATGCTCCACATATTTTTTGAAATTTATATTCATTTCTTTTCAAATATACATTTTACAATTATTAATACGTAAGGTAAACAAATATAGAAAAAAGCTTAATATTTTTTAATTAAGCTCTATTATTTTTTTTTATATTCCATTTTTATATTACAATTACATCTTTATATTACAAAGAAGATCTGTTTAGATTCTGTAGGATTTGCGAAAATAAATATGTGCTTATTAAGCAACGAATAATAATTAATTTCTATTCATCATAATTGTGTAGTAAAAATGAGTCTTTTGAAAACTATTTTATTATTTTTGACATAGAACAAAAACAATAGCAGATTATCTTATGATCTAGAATCTCTTTCTTGAATTCTTTTTGAAAAATCATAGAAGCTACTGTAAAAATATTTATTAAACAATAAAATCATAAGATATTTTTCATGTTTGGATATTAAATTTGCCAATGTAAATTCATCATTAAATTCATCATTAGATATTCTAGAAAAAAATTGGTAGATGAATTGAAACTGTAATTCTATGTAATTTTAGATACGCATATATGCTGAACGATAAATTTGGCAAGATAGTTCCTAGTGAATTCGCAATGATCACGGTGGTAATGTCCTACAATTTAATTCATATGGCTTTTACATCGTCCAATACTGTTTCTTATATACAGGACGTTATGGTCATATCTTCCACTCTGGCTCCAATTTTTTATTATTGCTGGTTTGGCAATGAAATCAAGTTAAAGGTAGTTTTAGTAATTAGTTTTTTAATTTTATAAATATTTTTCAATTTATCTAAAAGAAAGAAAGTTACGAAATCAATGTTATACCTACCGCTATAAAAAGAGGAAAATGTATATACAAATATATATATATATATATATATATATATGTATAGAAAGAGAGAGAGAGAGAGAGAGAGAGAGAGAGAGAGAGAGAATATATATATGTTTCTATAATTTTATATACAGAGCCTTCAATTATCAAACAGTATTTATAATATGGAATGGACAATATTCAACAAAAACGTGAAGAGAGGACTCTTAATGATCATGAATCGTTCTACGATACCAATCGAATTTACCGGTGCAGAAATTGTGCCGGTGAATCTTGACTCTTTCGTAAAGGTCTGTATGACAAACTCATTTTTTCCGCGTAAACAAGCAATTTGCTTGATAAATTTGACATTGATTTTATAATTGTTTAGGTGCTTAGAACGTCATATTCCCTTTTTAATGTATTGATACGGTCACAGAAACAGTGATGTAACACAAAATTGAAAATCATTATTAATAATACATATATTATTAATAATAGATATTAAATTTAAATTCCTGATACATCGAAAGTGATAGTAGTTTATTAATGCTAATGACAAATTTTCGAGAGAAAATGTCAAGCTATGTTAAATAATGATTAGTATATTTATAGTAGAAGAATGCGTGCACGCGCGATCATAAGTCAAAATATAAGTAAATTACGGAAAATGATTATTTACAATAAAGTTCTATAAATATAATTTATTGCAAACTTTTTTGCGTGTCTATGTGTATTATGATTTATTTTCATCTTCTCTTATCCATGATTAACCGATATCTATCCATTAATAATACTTGTCGTTACAGATGTCATACATGATTAATCCTTCAACATCCAATGTCTTTGAAAAATTGAATTGTATTTTTAATATTACCTATCTGATACTCTTTGGAGAAATGTTACTTGATATTTTTACGTAATGTTAAATCATGCTTTTATCATTTTCTTGATAAGGATGTTTCAGCGGGAATCATTAACTTAAACAAATATGCAAATATGTAAATTACACACATATTAATTGCAATGTCTAAATGCAAAAGATTAGTTTTTGTAACGAGCAATCTTAGTGTAACTTGAATAGGTCCGTATTTAAGAGAGAGAGTCAAGATAATATCTTCTCTTATATATTCTTATTTATATGTACGGCGTAGTGGATGCACAAATTGATATGTAACGATGTGCCTAATGATGATTTAAGACTGCGAACTAATACAATGATGATATCTTATGATAGATATATTATCTATGTTATGTTTCATCCAGACGAGCCATGTATATAGTTCCTATCATTTCATTAATTGTACGAAGAATTCCTTTTTTTTCGTATAGTAATGAATAAAATATTTAATAAAATTATTAACTAATGCGTGTACACTAAGAAGTAAGTATCTATATAAAGAGAAATAATTCATAATATATTGATTTGTTAATAGGAATATAAAGATCTCATTTGTATATTTTCTCTCGTTATTGCACGTCGCTGCAGTTCTACGCAGTTGCGATATACTACGCAGTTTTGTCATAAAGATTACGTATCACAAATATTACGTGTAGAAATTGCAGATAAGTATTATTGCGCAGAGAACGCTAACGCAACTCATATTTTAATAATAATGCAAATAAGCCATGAAAAAGTTCGATAAAGAATGATAAGGAGATTTAGCGTCGTTTTAAGATAAAACGACGCTAAATTTTTAAAATGTATTAAATAAAAATTATCTATGCTAGAATACGAGAATTTTCTATTAAGTAAATAGAATTGCATAAATACAATTTATGTAATCTTATGTTTTATTCTTATGTTTTACTTTTGTATTTTCATATCTGATACCATTACTGAATGAATTGGTATGATGTTGAAGTTAACGCTAAGTATGTATTAGTACTCACGCTTTGCATACATCATTAAATTTCGTATATAATATAGTTTTAATTACCATAATAATGTAAAAAGAGCTCGACTTAAAATCGTAAAAACTTGTCACTGTGAGACTAATAGCTTCTAACAATAAGATTCATTTTCTCTACAATACGTTTATATTCTACCGGCAATCGCGAATAGAAATCAATATGCAAAACGTATAATAGTATGTGATGACATGTCAAACACTGGGTAGCGAGAGTAATAAAAAAAACATTTTTTGATCAATGTAGAATAAGTGACTTGCATGAATACTTCATAGGGGCAACATATAGGAACACCTGGCGTCCCGTATTGATGAACCTTTGAAAGTACTCTTGCCATCTATCTTGTGGAAATGTTATTTACCCCATCGCGTGACAAAAATTGCAGCTTATCTATGTATGTTGACTCATGAAAATAATATTCAGTCGCAAGATCGCAATATTACGATAATAATAGAGACAGATAAAAAAGGGTTCGGCGGATGGATATCACATTGTCACAGTGGTGTCGCGAGGCTATAGACATTCTTGGTGCTATTCCGCTCTCTCGTAAAATTCGTTCATTGCTTTCTTTCATGTACGAATATGTCATATAATTTAACCATATGATATTTCTATGAATTATTTAAGTAGCATAAATTATTATTTGAGATATTTGCAGTAAATATTTTTTAATGTGATGTCAAGTAATTCACTGTCAAAATTAATCACGTTGTAAGTATAACAGATATTGTGAATTCACAAGTTATGTATTAAAAAAAAAATGAAACAGTACGATTATATTATGTTTATGTTTTAAAATTGTGGACTGTTTATATTTTATAACGAGATTCTTTAGATTATTTAGAGATAATTTATTAATAGAAATTTTTTTACTTAATCATTTTAAGTAAAGTTAAACTTTATATTATATGTCAGAAAAAATATTTTATTATATATATATATATACATATATATATTATGTGTGTTCGTGTAACATTTTAAAAATCTTGCCATAAAACTTTTTTTATTTTACTCCTTTTTATTTTATATATGATAGATAGATTATAATATAAATAGATAGATATAATACTGTAAGTAATTCATGCGTAGGAGAAATTAAATTGAAAAAGTTATAATGCTCGTGCTACGATTTACACTTATACTTTGCGCGGTCAGCGGATGCTGGCAGCCTCTTACATGGACATCGCTGCCTCAACGTATGATGTACAACTGTTATAAAATATTGTTAATTTGCTTAATGACTACATTTACGATATCGCAAGTTATGAACATTGTACTGAATATTAACAACTTCGCCGAAATAAGCGATAATATATATATGACGTTGACGATATTCATCGCGACTTATAAAATAATTACTATGTGGATAATTAAGGAACATGTCATAATGATCATCAATGTTCTTACGGAGAAGCCTTTTAAACCGTCAGGATCATGCGAAGTAATGCTTCGAGATAAATATAACAAAGCAATAAGGCAAGTATCATTTTCAAATTTACAAGTAAAGCCCGATTGCATCAAAGTTATTTTGAGTTTTAAGTCTTGTTTTAAAGTCAAAATAACATTGGTACAATCAGGCTTAAGTGCACCAGTCATAATCAATTTTTGAATAATTTCATAGAATTTTAGAATATTTTAGTTCCATTATTGCATTATTAATTTCATTGATAAATACATTATAGCAATACTTTAGAATGTAAAATAACCATATTTTATATTTTTATTTATTTAATTTAATATGTAGTATATCGTGTTTACAATTTGATCATTTTTTTGAACGTAATTATTTCAATGCTTCATTACAAGCATTCTTCCAAGGCTTGTAAATCATCAATATTTCACAAACAACATATATTTAAATTCAAGAAAAATATAGTAAGCTGAATTACATATAAACAAATACTTTAGAAACAAGTGAACAATACTCTACAGTCGTTAGAATATTTTCACAAGAAATATATTTTATAGAAAATACGCATGGTGGTATTATGGCCTCGTCCAAGTGACGGTCGTAGGCATAATTTTAAATGCTATCTTTATGGATTTTATAAATGGACATTTGACGTACAAAGCATGGGTACCGTTCGACTACACGTCACCCATTATGTTTTTTTTCGTATTCACTCACCAATTGTTAGGTATGTCAATCTGTGCATCTGTAAATGTTGCATGCGACAGCCTGGTATTCGGACTCTTGCAGGAGATCTGCTGTCAGTTCGAGTTTCTGGAAAATCGATTGACGAAAATTGTAAATGATCAACATGTTCTCTCCAATTGTGTACGTCACCACAACCGTATATATGAGTTAGTTTTTTAAAACAAATTTTTGTTACTTCAAAAATTTGGAATGTAATCATTACGCACAAAATTGTTCGTTTGTACGCGCATTTTTTTTATTGTGTACGTCACCACAACCGTATATATGAGTTAGTTTTTTAAAACAAATTTTTGTTACTTCAAAAATTTGGAATGTGATCATCACGCACAAAATTGTTCGTTTGTACGCGCATTTTTTTCGAAATTATCATCTCGAAGTATTTCGAAAATTAAATCATTATCTCACAATCGTTTATCTGACAAAGAAGTGCCATAAGAAGTGTTCGATGAGATTGATAAATCATTTTAAATGTTATAGAAAATAGACTAAAATCCTCTATTCAATCGTAGATATGCGTACACGGTAAATCGCAGATTTGCGAAGATAATTGCTCTTCAGTTTGCAGTAAGCATGCTAGTGGTGTGTGCTAATTTGTATAAATTGGCTTCTATTCCCAACTTGATGATCAATGGAAGCATTATTACACTGATACTGTATACGGCCTGTATGTTGTCACAGATCTTCCTCTATTGTTGGTTTGGAAATGAACTCAAATTAAAAGTATATAATTTGTCTACATATATATACAATCTTGTATTTAGATATAAAAAAATAAATTATATTTTTTTTCTGTAACTACTAGAACTTTAAAATAAAAAATTAAAAGAAGAAAAAGAATCATTATCACACAATATTTTTCTCACATATACTTTTGCTATTTTTTTAACATATTAATAAAATATTATTTTATTAATATTTTTTACTTACAGAGTATCGGATTAGCAACCGGTATATACAAGATGGAATGGTTCAGGCTTGATATCAAGACCAAAAAAGATCTTCTATTAATATTGAGACGCACGATGATTCCAATTGAATTTAATAGCGCGGTTATCGTCACATTGAATCTTGACTCGTTTGTGTCCGTTAGTATTAATTAATTATGAGAATACATTTAATTTATTTTTTCCTATTAACGATTCAAGCAATATTAAATGCATTTAAAATTTTTTTTTACAGTTATTTAAAGCATCGTATTCGGCATACAATGTATTGAAGCGCTCTCAGGAACATAATTGATAAATAGAAATTGTCATTGTTTATATTTCACGCAGCAACGTAGAAGGTATGTTGAAGAGCAAAAATAAATGTATTAACATATCGTTGATATGTATCGTTAATTTGTTTTTAGACAATATATAAATTGTTTGCGGAAGATTATTTACGTTATAATCATATTTGCATTAGCACGTATTTTACTCTGTGGCATGTAAACAAAATATTAAACATGGTTATGATGACGAGAATTAAGATGATATTACAAGGACTTTATATTAACAATAGATATCCAAAAAGCATTGTTATAAAGATTTTCGATATTTCTCTAATAGAAATAATTAAGTAATAATTCCTCCTTGCTACAAATATTTATAGCCTGCAATTAAAGTGCTGTGCGATATTTTATTATAGTAAATAATATTGCAAGGAAAAAAAATGCAAATAAATATATTCTAACAGAAAATTTTTATTATAATTACTGTGCATAATTAATATCTTCAATTTTCATCTAAGAATTAAAACTATTTCCTTACCCATATATACATATATACATTCGTTCAAGAGAGAGTAAGCGTAAAAGTCAGTAAAGCACGATATGTGATAATATTTCGATATGTGACAGCAGGTCGTAGACAGAGTACGCTATAACAAAAAGTTTATTTATTAGTATCTAACCGAGCATACGGACTATCAACATTAAAATTTCATTGCCATGAACTATACCTAACGATTCACTACGCAACCAAGATATTATCTTTGCAACCAGACAGTAAAAATATTTTGTAATGTACCAGAGAGAGTGAATTGATATATTATATAAAAGAAATAATTGCGGAAATAGAGGACAAATAAAACATCTCGCTGGGGACAGTTCAAAGAATTCGTTCGTATATCTGTCTACCTCTTCTGTCTCGTTTTCATGAAAATATTCATAGACGGTCTATTACACAATTTTCTTATAAAGCATACATCTCGAAACAATCTTGATTCATGAAAATATTATGTCTCAAGAACGTCGTTGTTAGTTTCATATTATAATAATAATAGGGATATGGATACGCGTGTGTGGAACGAGTAGAAATATATAACTATTAGAAAATCGTACAAATCGAGAGGTACGATAGATACATTTATCCATTGTAGTCTCAGGAGACGAAGAAACAAAGATTTAATCAAATAATGTCTGTGAGAATTACATGACTGGTTTAAGTTAGTTTTGTTGACAATGTGATGAATAGCTAAAGTAGACGCAAGTAGTGCAAATTAATAGGAAAATTTTTGTAAGTTTACATTACACACATATATAAAACCTTAATACTGAAAAAATTGAATAATTAAAAATTGTTAAATTAGCATATGCTTTACATATACTTTGCAATATGCTTTATGTAATAAAATTTTTTGAATTTCAAAATTACTTCTTTCCTTGGAAAGAAATTTTCTTATAATTTTTTAGTACGTGTATTAAAAAAAAATGTATATCATTTAATTAAATCTTAAATTATAGAATACTGATTAGTGATTACATAGAATTTATTTGTAAAATTGCATAAAACACAAGATTTTAAAATACAGATTTCAAAGGATTTTTCTATCTTCTTTAAATTAGTATTAGAATCATTCTTAACATTTTCTTCTTCCATCCTTAAAAAAAGAAGCATCTCGACCGTGATAAACAGTAATGTAAATGTTAACAGCAAATTGTGTAGGCTAATTGCATTAAAGAGAAGCTCAAATGCGCTTGTTGCAATTTACACTCATGATCTGCGCGCTCGCTGGATGTTGGCAGCCGCTTACATGGACATCGCTGTTTAAACAAATAATTTATAAGGCTTACGCAATATTTCTGATCTCCTCGTTATATGTATTTCTTCTTTCTCAATTTATAAATATTATATTAAACGTCGGCAACTCTGATGAATTTACCGATGCCTTGTATATGATGTTGACGATACTCGTAGCAGGCTACAAACAGATTTATATGTGGGTAGAGCGTAAGAATGTTATGGTAATAATAAATGTTCTTAATGAGAAACCTTTTGTGCCATATGAAACACATGAAGTAATGATTCGAGAGAAATTTGAAAAAATGATACAGTAAGTATCATTGTAAGAATATACAATCAAAGGCAACACCTGTTCCTCGATAAATTTAAATTTTCTCTAGATAGCAAGATATCTTGCTCTTTTTTTAGATGTTTTGAAATAATTACAGCATTAATTGACATATCTACTTTATCACATAATAATTTAATACAAACAATATATAAAATGTATCTCATTTTATTAAGTATTTTTAAAACATTTTTTTATTACTTCCACTTTTCGTGGAAAAACAAATATTTTTACGTTTATAAATACAAATAAGAAATTAAAAAATATTGTAAATATAAGTAATACTGCTAAGGAGATATATTAAAAAGAAATAGAACGAGTTAATCTCATGAAACTGGCTGTAACAAATTGTGTAATTATTTTATAGGAACAACATGCGGAGGTATTTAACCATCGTCATGATGTCGATCACATCGATAATAACGATGTCTGTCTCCACGAATCTTATGAACAAAACCTTGACGTATAAGACATGGATACCGTTTGACTACTCGTCTACCGCTACATATTATGTTGTATATACTCACCAATTAATAGCCATGTCAACCTCTGGTATAGTAAATGTCGCTATCGAGAGTTTACTTTGTGGATTCTTGCTGCACATCTGTTGTCAATTTGAAATTCTGGGGTATCGATTGGCAAAACTTACGCATAATCAAAATAGTCTGCGCGACTGCGTTTGTCACCACAACCGTATCTTTGAGTTAGTTTATTTAAGTAGTTTTGCATTTAAGACAAAAATCTTCTAGTATTTTCTTTTAATTAAAAAATTTAGATTGCGCGTAAAGTATAGATTTACTTAAACAATTGATCTAAAAAATTTCAGCGCGAAGATAAAATAAAGAGATGTGAATATTGTTAACAGAATTTTGAATTCTTTATTGAACTCCAAATAGAATTTGATTGACGAGAAATTGAAAATGAATTTTCGTAGAGATTCAATATTTATTAATAATATTTAAATTTTAATATGTAAATTAATAATTTTAATATGTAAATACTTTAACATATTTCATATATGTATACACTTGTAATAAAAAATATTAATAAAATTTTCATTAAAGATAGATAAATTCTGAGATAGATAAAAAATCCATAAAAAAATTAATGTGAGAAGAACTTTAATATTCTAAATATTCTGTATTAACCGAGCGATTAAAATTTAGTAAAATGAATCTAATAATTCGTAATTTTTAAAAATGCTTTCAAAAATATCAAAATATTACAGAGAATTTTTAATCTAATCGCAGATACGCATATACGATAAATAATATGTTCGCGAAAATAATCGCTATCCAGTTTGCTGTGAGCATGTTGGTGGTGTGCTCGAATTTGTATCGAATAGCTATGGCAGCCGACTATTTGAGTTTTATTCCACTGATGATGTATACAAGTGCTATATTAGTGCAGATTTTCATCTACTGCTGGTTTGGAAACGAAGTCAAGATAAAAGTACATCTTATTTAAATTGATCCTATTTATATATTAAATATTATTTAAAATGGATGGAAAAATTGCGTAGCTAAATGCAAGAGCTGAAAAAATACATAATATATTAAATTTTTGAAAGAAATATACTATTTTTCACTAATATTGTGTAAAATATATTACGTTTTTATTTGTAGAGCCTTCAATTGATGAATAGCATTTATAATACAGACTGGCCGGCGCTTAGCAATAGCAACAAAAAGGATATTTTATTAATAATGAGGCGCGCGACGACTCCCATCGAATTTACTAGCGCGTACATAATTACGATGAATCTTGAATCGTTTGTAGCTGTCAGTATCAAAGATAGATATTATGACTAAATATTGCAATAATTTAAAATAATTTTTAATACAACTATAATTTTTTACAGTTGCTTAAGATGTCATATTCGGTTTTCAATTTGCTGCATCAAACACATGAATAGTAAATAATAAAATTGGGAATTGTTATTGTTCACATTAATTTTGTTACGAAATCACATGAAAAAAATGTTGAAATGTAGAAATAATATTAATACCTCGTTAGTCAATAAAATAATTTTCAGATTTATAACATTTTTAGCGAGAATTTTTATTGATGCTTCTTGAAAAATTATCGCACGAAGACAAGTTTTAAGCATTTTTAGGAGAAATTAAAAAAATGTTAATTAAAGTATTTTATCAATAATTTAAAAAATTTGTGCCCACGATATAAATAAAATCGTTATTTCTGTGTGTATGCATGAGTGTCTGAGATATTTTATTTATTTGCTATTTTTCTATTGCAAATACGTTTTACATTAAAACTATTTTTTATTTTGAACAATCATTGTTTCGTAATATCCGATATTACAGTTATTAACATAATAAGTATATATTAGTTTTACACGTACAAATATATCAATAAATTTTAATTTAAACTCTTGAACCGCGTATAAATGTATAGGCGAAAAATCTGCATTAAAGGGTTAAAATATTTTCTTACCTCATTTACGTTCGCGATGTGGGAGAGAATAAACGTTATAGAATCAATATGGAAATATGTTATGATACACGCTCTGGAATTATGTTAGCGTGTTCCGATATACATGCCAGACTACACGCGGTAGAATAACGAAATTATAGTAAATGTGAAATTGAGTGTATGGGCTATTGATATTAACATTTCATAGAGGTAAACTGCAGCTAATTATTCATTAACTGACATTCAAAGATATATGTTTAAAATTGTAGACAATACACTGGAAAGTATTTTGACGTACAACAAAGAGCTTACATTATAGAGTATTCTGCAAATAGTTGACGATTAATAATTTATTGAGAGGAATTTATTGAGAGAAAAATTCAGAGAACTTGCTTTTCCGTATATCAATTTTCTCTCTGTCCCACTGTTTTTATGAAAACAGTAGTACATTATATAATTTTCTAATAATACGACATATACCAAAACAATTCCGCATTTTAATTTGTGAAGATATCATTTCACGAGATATATCATCGCAAGTTATATGTATGGATATTACAATAATGACAGAGATACATATGGAGAATATGTAACGAATAGTATCATTATCAGAAAGTCGTGAGACATTTTACAGACATTCCGAGTCTTTCTTCCCGTTTCATATCTTATCTATTTTCATTTAAGACGCGACAAGAGCTCAGACAATGCTTCTAAAAATCATATAAATGGCTTAAATTAATTAAAAAGTGAAAAAGTTGAACCTAAAGCTAAACGTAAGTAATTCATGGTGTAGGTAAAGAGATCAGAAGAGCTTTGTAAATGCAATGTATACAAGTATTATATGCATATCAAAAACTTAATATTAGAAAATAAAATCTTATCAAACGATTTTGAAATATATTGATATTTGTTACTAATTTACTCTTTAATCAAATCTTGAAAATTATACTAAAACTCAAAATTTATACTAAACATCGATTTTTTACATTAAAATATCTTCAGTTAAACTCTATAACATAAAAATATACTGTAGAAAATATACTTATAAAATAAATAAAATATACTTAAAACGGAATTATATTAAATAAATTAAAAAATAGATTTTAAATTTTTAGGTATGTCTTTTTAACATTTTTAGTAAATTTATTTTATTTCTTGTATATGACCTTTCTATAAAAGAGAACCGTTTCTATAAAATATTAAAAAATAATATAATTAATAGATATTAATAGCAATTGGTGTAAACAAAGTTGTATTAAAGAGGCTCAAATGCGGGTGCTGAAATTCACACTCCTAATCTGCGCATTCGCTGGATGCTGGCAACCAGATTCATGGACGTCGTTATTTAAACATATAATTTATAAAACATACGCATTGTTTCTTGTCTCTTCATTATATATATTTTCGATATCTCAATTTATGAACATTGTACTGAATGTCGAAAACTCTGACGAGTTCACTGATTCTTTGTACATGATGTTGACCGTATTCGTCGCAGGCTATAAACAAGTTTATATGTGGATAGATCGTAAAAATATCATGGTGATAATCAACGTTCTCAATGAAAAACCTTTTGCAACAAGTGAAACACGCGAACTAATGATTCAACAGAAATTTGAAAAAATGGTACAGTAAGTATCATTATCTTAACGCAAATAAAATAATTTTTGATAACGCATTTTTTAAATAACAAGATATCTCTTATATATGTATCCTTTATCTACTTTAAAGTAATACTGTAATATAATTGTAAATTGTACGTATAATTTACATGACAATTTGTGCAAAAATGTAATATAATTTTTGTTACAAAAATGTAAGATAATTTTATTTTTTCAAAAATCATTACTACCTTTCTTGGAATAAAAAAAATGTTGTTTATTTTTGTAAATGGAAAAAGAACCTAAGAGAAAATATTATAGATTAATAAAATATAATAATAGAGTTAAAAAGTTATCAAATTCATATAAAAAAATTACAGTTACATTAATTTTCATGATTACTTTATAGGAATAACACATTACGATATTTGATTCTCATTATGGCGACAATCATATCAATAATTTTGACGTCTGTTTTTACGGAACTCAGGAATCGAAATTTGACATATAAGGCATGGGTGCCGTTTAATTATTCGTATCCTGCTATATACTTTCTTGTTTATGCTCACCAGTTGATAGGCATGGCAACCTCCGGTATAGTAAATGTCGCTTGCGAAAGCGTCATTTTCGGTCTTTTATTACACATCTGCAGCCAGCTTGAAATTTTGGAATATCGGTTGACGAAAATGGTGCATGGTGAAAATATTCTGCGTGACTGTGTTTATCATCACAACCGTATTTTTGAGTTGGTTCTTTATGTATTTTTGATACTTCGAAAACTTTATATTACATATAATACAAAATTCCGTTTTCATAACCATGGTTCTTTAAATAATACAAAAATTAACATATAAATAACATGATAACATACAATTTTAATTTTTATTTATAGATTTTCTTTTAAACTAATTTTAGTTGATCCTTTCTTATTTACTGAAAATCTCAAGAAAGATAAGAAATTTATAATCTATTTTAATTATTTTGTTATTAAATAATAATAAAAATTTAATTTGTATATAACTTTAAGAGCTACATGCAGAAAACTAAGCATCTCTTATTTAATCACAGATACGCATATACAGTGAATAACATGTTCGCGAAAATAATTGGTATCCAATTCGCGGTGAGCATGTTGGTAGTATGCTCGAATTTATATCGAATAGCAATGGCAACAGATTATGTGACCTTTATTTCATTGATGATGTACACAAGTGCCATATTGACACAAATTTTCATCTATTGTTGGTTTGGAAACGAAGTCAAAGCCAAAGTATATATTTTTCTAAAATAAATTAACATCCATATTATATATACATATATATATGGATATATATATATATATATATAAGACATAATAAAAGAGATATTAAAAAAAAAATAGAGAAAAATATAATATTTCTGTTTTGTAATGTGCAACATATCTCGTAGAGTCTTCAGTTGGTGAACAATATTTATAATATAGAGTGGTCAACACTTAGCAATAACAACAAGAAAGGTCTCTTAATAATCATGAAGCGCGCAATGACGCCTATCGAATTTAGTAGCGCGTACATAATCACGATGAATCTCGAATCGTTTGTAGCTGTCAGTATCAAAGATAGATAATATTACTAAATATTGTAACTATTTCAAGTAATTTTTAATTTATAACTAATTATTTAATTTATAATTAATTTATAATTTAATTTATATTTTTTACAGTTACTTAAGCTGTCATATTCGGCTTTCAACTTGTTGCATCAAACGCAAGAATAATAACGTAATTAAGTTATTATTCATATTTAATATCTTATGAAATCACAACCCATTTAAATACAAAATCCATATTTCATTAGTATTAACTAGATAGTTTTCACAAAACTTATTGATTTTGGTGTTTAAAAAGATTGGACATTGTAAGAAGAGAAATTCAAACTGCATAATTTAAAGCACTATGTTAGTACTTCAAAAATTTCATATATTACTACTAAAAATAAAATTGTTACCAACATTTTTGTGTTATCTCCTTTCTTCCATATTTCTCTATTTCTTATGTAATATGATATTACGAAGATTTGCATTATTTATTTTTTGTTGAAATATATTCTAATTTATTATTTAGTATCCTGGATAATAAAACATTCTGGATTGAATAAAATATTACAGAAAATATTAGCAGGTAACTGAGGCAACGTTATAAACAAATATATTTATAAAAGAAGTTTAGTGCGACTAATTATTAAAATGCAGTAGTATTTTTGACAAATTTATAAAAATATGAGCAATCAATCTCTGCAAAAATTTTATGTTCTAATTTTTAAAAAATCATAATTAAAATAATTAAAATTTCAAAATATTGTAAGTTTAAGTAAAAATGCCCATGTCTCACTCCCATTTTTCCATTTTTCTTCATTTATAGAAGCACTGTCTGCGTCAGATATTAATATGTAATAAAATGCAGCACTTACAATTCAAACAAAAGTATACAATAAAACGCATTTGCACAATTTTATCATTTGTAACGTTTTGTTATGGCACGTCTCAGTTATACTTTGACTGTATCGCGTCATCACGATAGTGCCGAGTTACTGTAAGATAAAAAAATATAAAATTGTACAAAATCGAGTATCTGCTTGGTATTAAAATTTCACAGACATAAGTTACTGTTTCATCAACTCATATCAGGAATATTTCTTGATATTGCGTAATAAAAACTAATAATAATATTTTGTCATAAATGTACAATAAGAAAATTATATCAACCGTGGAAGTAGTTGAAAGCTAATAATTTACGAGACACTATTCGAAAGAACTTTACTTCTCCGAACATATTTATCTTATACTTCTGTCCCGCATCCCTATGTAAAATAATAGGATATTACGCAATCTTCCGTTGAAATATCATATATCTCATAAAAAAACATTGTGTCTTCGCTCGTAAAAACATTATTTAAGTTATTATCGTATGCAGTATTATATACGCTAATAATTCAAGTGAATACAAAGAAAAGAGAGATTCGCAGTAAGGAATACAAATAGCATCACTATCGCGAAAAGTGAAGTTACAAAACATTCAGAATATTTCGATCTTTTGCTCTATTTATTTTTGTTTAAGACAACAATTTACACATTTATTTTTTTGAAAAATTGTGTATGTGTTTAAAAAATCAGCCTTTTACAAATATTTGATGATAAGTAGTTAAATCCAGAGTAATAAAATGGAGTGAATTAATTAGAAAACAAATTGATTTAAAAAAATATATAAATATAATATTGTGCGTATTATACAGCCACAAGAGTTTAACTCTTATAAAAAGATTTATACAAATACAAAATATTTATTTGTTAAATAACTAATTTGAAATTAAATTGGAAATTATGTAATAGAAAAAAATATAAAAAGATTCTGCAAAAATAAAATTTCTTATAAATTTCAATAATTTAATTATTGACTACAATGACTACTTAACAATATAGTATTGTAGTTAGTATCTCTCGTAAGTTTAAAATAAAGCTTACATTATGATCTTTCTTAGATCAGATTTGACATTAAATTTATTTTGTATTGTATATAATCTTTATGAATAAGACATTTTAATTATAATAGTGTTTAATATTATGTAGGAAATGTAAAGAATACTCACCGTCTCCAATACAATTGTAAACGTTGCGTACCTCCATAATTGGCGCTACTGTCTTCTCGAATACTGTCCTCTCGAAAGGAGACACGTTGGCTAGCGTAGTCGTTCACGAGCCGTCGCCAAATTAACACGTTTTCAATTGATTAATCGTTCGAACTTAATCTTTGTATGTTGGTACGATGGTCTAAGATTCGCAGAGTATTACCCGCACAGCTCCCGTTCTCTGAAATCGCGCAGTCAATAAACAAACTTCGGTTTATAACGGATTTAATAATTCCATTGTTATAAGTATATACGTGGTACGCAAATTTCAACACTCTACGTGTTGCGAAATACGGCTATTTGAGTAAAGATTCGGTCATTTCAAGTGTAATATCCTAATGCTACGTCTATCCGATTTTATATAAATCAAAATCTTATATCGAAAGATTTTATAATTAATAACAGTTTATGTAAAAAAAATTTAAATTAGAACAGCTCAAATGCGCGTGCTGAAATTTACCCTCATAATCTGTACGATTGCTGGATTCTGGCAACCGCCTCCATGGACATCCTTGTTTAAACACATAATTTACAAAACTTACGCAATGTTTCTGATCCTTTCGTTATATATATTTTCAATATCTCAATTTATGGACATCGTACTGAATGTCGATAACTCGGACGAACTCACCGATTCATTGTACATGATGTTGACCGTATTTGTCGCGGGGTATAAACAAATTTGTTTGTGGGTAGATCATAAAAATGTCACGATAATAATAAATGCTCTCGACAAGAAACCATTTGGTCCATGTGAATCGCACGAAATAATAATTCGACAGAAATTTGATAAAATGGTACAGTAAGTATTATTGGAGATGTAAAAATAAGTGTATTAGTTGTATATGTAACATTATAAAAAATATTTGATTAATATCTGTTTTTACTTACATAAGAAATGCTTTGCATTTATATTTAAATAAATTGAGAATGTTCCATTAATTAAATAAAACTAAATAACTCTATTTCATATTACGATCTTTACGAATAAGACACTGCATTTATAATAATTCAAAAAATCTACAAAAATCCCCAAAAATATTTTAAAAATAAAATAACGAGTAAAGTTAAAGAAATAAATAGCATAATTGTATAATAATTATACTAGTTTTACATAATTGTGTAAAAGCAGTATAATTGTGATCACATTTTATAGGAATAATACGCTGCGGTATTTAACTCTCGTGGGTACAGCTGTCGTCTCAGTAATTTTATCATCCATCTTCATGGATTTCTCAAAAGGGAATTTAACATATAGAGCCTGGATACCGTTCGATTATTCAACCCCTGTTACATTTACTCTCGTATACACTAACCAGATGATAGGCATGTCAACTTCCGGTTTAGTGAACGTCGCTTGCGAGAGTCTGGTTTGCGGGCTTTTACTGCACATATGTTGCCAGATCGAGATACTGGAATACCGATTAAAAAAAATCAATCAGAATCAAAGCATTCTGCGCGATTGTATTAATCATCACAATGATATAATTAAGTTAGTGTCTTAAAATAATTTTCTTTTACTTAAATTTGAAATACGTGCGCATGCACAAAGTGTCGTCTTTTCGGAAACAACTTTTTATATTCTTTAATTAAAATAATACAAAAATTGTTATCAGCTAACAAATAATATGAGGTATTGCAAATTTCAATTTTGACGCGATTTGATGATATTACGTATAGTTACATCTTGCATTTGTTTTTAATAATTGATCGTTATATTCAACAATTTGTGAATTTGAAACAGTTAATAAATAATAAATAATTGAAATAGATATTTAATTAGAATAGATGATTTAAATCTTCTGTCTAATCGCAGATATGCGTATACGGTAAATATCATGTTCGCGAAAATAATTGCTGTCCAATTCGCGGTGAGCATGATGGTGGTGTGCTCCAATTTATATCGAATAGCTATGGCATCGGATTATTTAAAATTCATTCCATTGATGTTGTATACAGGCTGCATGTTAGCACAGATTTTTATCTATTGCTGGTTTGGAAATGAAGTCAAATTGAAAGTACATATATTTCATTTAAAATAAATTAATTCTATCATTAAACATATGAGATCGATTTAAAATAAGATAATATCAAGATATAATTATATAAAAGAAACGGAATAAATATATAATTTTCTTCTTGTAATTTACAACATTTCGTCATATTTTTACTTATAGAGCCTTCACTTGGCGAATAGTGTTTATAAAATGGATTGGCTAGAACTTAGCGATACCAGCAAGAAGGGTCTACTAATAATTATGAAACGTTCGACGGCCCCCATTGAATTTAGTAGCGCTTATGTTGTCACGATGAATCTTGAATCGTTCGTAGCTGTCAGTATCAATAAATTAGGAAAAAAAATTATTTGCAAATATTTTGAATAATTTTAAATTTATCTTAAATTTTTTCCAGTTACTTAAGATGTCATATTCGGCTTTCAACTTGCTACATCAAACGCAAGAATAATAACGTATTTCTTAAATAGAAATTCTTAGTGCTGTTCTTAGTACTGTTTTTTATGAAATCACATAAGAGAAGCATTAATTCATATAGAATTAATGCTAACCATTTTATTAAAAAAAAAAAAAAAAAAATTTGTAATGACATTTTAAAATAAAAATTTATTTAAAACTGCAATATGCACAAGCATATTAGTCAATTTACAAATATACTATAATTTACGAATAAAATTGTGAATTTAAACATAGTATGTAAGTAGTATGAAAGAAGTTCATATAGTAAAAAACAAATAAAATTGTTGCATATATTTCTATCGCACATATTTCTTTTCTTCTTACGTTATTTCTTCGCGTCATGAAATATGTTAATGCTTTATTTTTATAATTTAACCAATTATGAGATCAGATGTTGCAGTAAGTAAGAACGTCGTGTATAATTCAATAGGTACCAAATTTATTCGCCACAGATTTATTTTCCATTAATTCATTCTTGATCGATATTATTTCATTAAACACATCTAACACATAACGTACAAAAGATAAACGCAAACATTTTTTTTAATGTTATCTTACTTCAGTAGTTTCTTGAGGTATTCTAGATTCATTTATAAGCTTTAATCCTAATATAAGTAAATTAATCAATGATCCATTCTCATTCATTTCCGCAAGTTCCTTTTGTTGAAAAACAAACACACTATCAGACGCATGCACACATAAATACACATTACATTTAAACAAATACTGAGCCTCCACGTAATAAAAAAGTATGAGCGTTAATTAATACGAACCATAAAATCGGTCCATCGTATAGTCTATATATTTATCGTATTTTAATGATATGATCATTACAATATTATTATTATGTCATTACAATGTTAATTTTTAATAATAAATATGAACTTATATTTAATCCTCTTTCTTAATCCTTCTTTTATAAAATTATAATTGTTATTCATATTAGGACAGTTCTAATTTAAATAAAATTTTCCTGTTCATGTCTTCGTAAAGATTACTTTTTTTCTTGTTATCAAAATGTATTTAACAAATTTCTGACGTTTCGCATTTATCAAAATGTGTGTTTGTGTGTGTGGTTTCAACTGTTAATAAATTAGTATAAAATAAAATTTATTTGTAATAGTTCATATTTCTTTGTACACGCATGTATAACTAATCACAATAGTGATCATACGGAAGATGTTAATGAATCACAAAATCACGAAATGGAAGCGTATTTGATCGTTATATCTGCAGCAAATGTCATCGTTCCTCCAGGTTCAATTTGTAGATTGGTCTACTGTTGAATTTATTGTTCATGGAAATGGTATTGGTCCTGACCTGGGTGTACTTTGGCCTCTTGTTCCGCGTGCTCCAGTGGAGATAACTATACCATCCCGCTACCAAGACGCCCAATCCGTTGCAGGTACACGAGAAGATAAGGAGGATCGTCAGGATATTTTCTACTTCGGGACAATTAAGGTCGACGTATCTGGTAAATTACACATAGTGCCGCTTTACATTAAATTATACATTGGTATTAAATTTTTTATGTTATGTAATTTCTGTTATGTAATTTAGATTTCCGATAAAAGAAATACTTATTGTTAGTTGAAATGCTTTTTAAAGATCGCTCTCAGAAATGTATACATTTCAACTTTTAGAATTTTTTTTAATGCTTTAGAAAAAATGTAACGTGATTTTATCGGTTCATGCCTAATTTTTTTTTTTTGGCATACCTGACTGCACCTTCGAGCGAATCAGACGGCTCGCCGCGTGGTCTGCATACACACGTGGCATTCAATACTCGTGCCGGAGTGCATTCCAGTCCCATGAGACGTGACAAGTGCACCGCGGAGAATATGCACGCGCTCAGACACGTAATGGTCGTCAGAACAGCCAAAAACACGCTAACTACCTGTTCGTCGTGAAGAAAACGTGATATAAGCGTGACAGAGACATTAAGCGAGATATTAAAAGGAAGAATATAATATTTTTGTAAGTAATATATAGTAATTATTTTACAAATAAGACAAAATACATTTCATAATAATAATAATAATAATAATAATAAATTTAGTAAATCAAAATAAACTTTAAATTAAATTCATAATCTCATTCATTCTCTTTTGCAATTAAAATGTTTTAAATTAATTGTCCGTGCAGAAATATGTACTATTAATTGTAATACAATATAATAATACTATCTAATAAATATATATTGCATTACTCTAACAATGTGAGAAATTATCATTAAATTTAGCTGAGTAATAAATCTCTCGACCTTGAGAGTTTCTTTAAGAAATCTCATCTACAATAAGTCAGAATTCTTACGTACTTTCGTGACGGAAAGACAAAATCCAGAAGTCAGAGTCGGATATTCCTTTTTAAAACAGCATAGAAGGCAAATTCCGAAGCTTCCTGACATCAAGAGCTGGAGACATCGAGATAAAAGTTATTAAACGATCAAGAGGAAAAAAATATTGCGAAGAAATGTTATATGTAACTTACAAAATGTTAATATGCATGGCATACTTACGTGTTAAAAATTATATAAATTTTTTCTTACGAATAACACATTGCATAAATATAAAATTGCAAAATGTTGTTAGCAAAATGTTCTCATTGTTAAAAAGACAGAAGATTACTTAAAAAAAAAAAAAAACAACACTCTAAATCCAAGTGTGTAAATCTGTAGTCATTTTTTACGCATTTAAACGCGTGTTGTATTTTTACACATTTTATCTGTTTTACACAGTTAAATACATATGTTTTACACGCTTACACATATTATTGTAAAAATATGCATTTAACTGTGTAAAACACAGATAAATTGTGTAAAAATATAACTACGTATAAATGCGTAAAAAGTAATTACAGATTTACACACTTGGATTTGGAGTGAATAGCCTAGTGAACCGGATATTATTGTGTAATGATTAACATTTATTTCCTAGTATACGCAAATGTTTTTTTTTATTATTGATTTTAGCCTTCTTTAATGCGCAAGAGACATGATCATTTTTTTTTTTACAATTTTCTGTCGTCAAATCTCTGCATTTTTAACAAACAAATGACAGAAAATCTGTCTGATACAAGTCCAATAAAAAAACGCAATGTAATCAAGAATAAAATTTGGCCGTGACCATTGTTCACTCACCGCTCCGCTCGCATTATTAATTTGTTCCGTACCGATACGGTCGCGCCACTTGTTTGCTTTACAACTCTTGACTTAACAATGTTTTTACTCACTAAACACTGATCACGGTCAAATTATATTCGTAACAAATTTTGTTCTTGACACACAAAAATCCATGTCTAAATTATTACTAAAGATTAGCTTATCTCTTGCGCACTGAAAAGGATTAAAACCGATGGTCAAATCGTTTGCGTTTTTTATGTATTATACAAGAAAATAAATATCAATCATTACGCACTAATAGCCATTGTATGTACTAATTGTAAGCTTGTCATTTTTCTTTCTTTATTCTCAGAGTCTTTATTCTATTATCGATTACTTTTATATATACACTTATTGCATATACTTACCTTTGGTTAGTTAAGCTTTTAAATGATGTTAACTTTATAAAATATATCTACAAAAGTATTCAAAACTGTTAAAACTGATATAGTTATCAATAAATGACTGTTAGTCCCATATAAAGCCTCCATATAAATAATCACTGACTTAAAACTGTTACTATTACGTTCATAGTATATACTAAAAGCGACAATATCCATGTCCTTATTGTTTAAGAAGTATGATTACGTCATGTTATAATACGTATGTAAATCTAATCGCAGTTATACGTTAGTGCGGCTATTCTAGCAGACTCATCAGCTTGTTAGATAAGTGAGGATTGCCGCTCTGTACTATTTTTACATCATCATGGTAAGGAATGCAAATCTAATCGCCGTGTAAAATTATTGCACTTACGGGCATGCCGCTCCAATACGGATTGTCCATGACAGGCAGGCGCGGGGCCCAAAGCAGCAACCATAATGACAAGGAAATCACCGCGACGCCGAGGATAGTCTGCAATGCCGCCAGGCATCGAGCTAATCGTCGATGGTAAATCAAAGGAGGTAAAAACTTCTCCGGGCCTAAAATACAAACCTACTTTTTAACTCTCGCGCTATCATACTGTTTTTGCAATATCGCGTGTCAGTACATAATGAAATCTCTGGCAATTTAAATTTACTCAGAATTCGTTCTGTAAATAAATGTATTCTAAATTATCTTCGCAGTAATCAGCATATTATGCACCAACTTATTTATCTTAAAAATATGAAATAATATCGGAATAAAATAGAAGAGTTACTTTTAAAAGCGAAGATTAGACAAATTCGAATATACACACAAAGAAAGTGAACCATCGTATCATCGTCGTCTTAATCTTCCATCACGATTCACATCGTTTCTTAGCTATCGTGGGATTATTCCCCAGAGAAGAAGTCGATAATTTCGTAATGCAATTCGCCACATTGCGTCCGTTACAAACGATTTGCTCACGCGGATCTCTTAAGCTATAGAGAGTCGGGACATGCGGTTGGTCGCCTAATAGGTAATTAGATAATTTGACGTTGCGAAGACAGACACGCGCCATTTTCATCCTTCGCTGCGACACACATTTCTCCAGATAGCGTATAAACGGCTGATTGTCGACCGATATCCCATGGTACCGAGAAACTTAGGTCTGCGAAGGAAAGGAGAGTTCCCGAACGGGGTGGCCTCGTCGCCGTCCCTCCTTACAAGGTATCCTAACCGGTTGATGAACGGTTGAACGTAGCGTCCTTGCCTTGTATCGAATCGCCAGGAAACACGCCTACTATCATCATTTACACGAGATTCGCGAGTGTTTCCCACTCGGATATCGGATAGAAACGCGAGCGATCGTTTATCATAGTATTTTGCAATGGTATGCAAATGGCCAGTCCCTTGCTCAGTTTCGTAAGCGTAAACATCTTAAATTTGTCTTCTTGATTTATAAGAAAAACTGCAATTATTATAAAATACAGTTCTAAATAAGGATGCTATGTATCTCGATTTAAATTTATTAAGTTATTAAAAAAAGAAACCTATACAATTTTTTTTTCATTTTAGACACATCGAACTGGTTTGGAAAGCTCATATCCTATGTACTGTAGTATTATTGTAGAAAACAATTTTTTAAATAAGTAAATGACTTTTTTAAAACATCATATAAAATATTTAAAAATATGGATATAATTAGAAATAAGTAAAAAATGTACTAAGATAAAACACATCAAATTGATGCGTCCGAGACAATAATGTTCAATTTCTTCATCGCCATACAACAACCAGATAAAATTACATTCTGTGGCTTTCTTTTCAAATTATAGAGTTTGTTGTAGTGAAAAAAAATCTACGATTGGTTAATCCAAAATTAAAATTGACGGACGAAATCGGTTATAAATGTGTTATAGAAATGATTACACATTATAAATCTTATCGTAATAAAAGTAAATTTTTTTCGTGCACGATAGATCTATCAATATTTACAGATTAAGCAATAGAAAGAGAGATTAGTACAGTGTATTGACACCAATAGAGAACAGACTATAATACAAACGATAATATGAGAAAGAAATGAGTAGTACTTTAACCGCTATTGAAAAACCGCAAGAGTGAAGGGACAAATGCAACATGTTTGCTAAATATATGTTGTGCTGAATATTCAGTTGAAGAAGTACATTACACAAACTTATACCTCAGTAGATATAATAGATATAAATAGACTAATATCCTGCTCGAAGTGAAGCTGCGACAATTAGGTAAAAACGAAAGAAGAGACGAGATTTCTCAATTATCAATTTAATTATCTGAGAATTATTCGAGAAAGCACATTAACTCTATAATTTTCTTATTAACTCTCCTTAATAGTTTATAATTAAATATAATGTTAGATAAATAGAAATGAAATAGAAAATATATATAATATCATATATTATTCAAACTTTTTTGATTTAGATATATATATAATATTATTTATATTTTCTTTCTATCATATATAATATGGTAACTCTATTATCGTGTATGTGCAAGCACATGTACGTACCTGAGATAATCACTCTCTATGAGCCCAAGTCAGTGCTTCTCAACTGTTTTCATGTCGCGGCACACTTTAAAACGAATAAGGTTGCAAAGGGGACCAATAAACGATGTGTCTAATAGATATGCAAATCTTATATCCTTTTACGTTTAAGAAAACAGATTTTAAGATAGAGATTCTCGGAAGTTAAAAATCACTTGTAATATTTCATAACGTATTTCTTTTTCCATGTTTGAGAAAGCAGATTTTAAGAATTCTCAAAAAATAATAATTGCGCTATTTTTAGTGTCTCTAGTAACAATAATTGATTAACATGTTAACTAATTTACGCTAACAATATAAAAAAAAAACCTTTTTCTCTTTGCGATATTGTAAAATTTGCAAAATATATTTCGTTATCAAAAATTTGATATAATGTCTTTTTCTATTCAACAATTCAAATTATTTTAAGCTGCTAAAAAATTATGTGACAAATAATAAATATGAAAATAAAAGAATGCGTGAGAAATCTAAATCACGTAGAGAAAGAGAGAGAGAGAGAGAGAGAGAGAAACTACACATACTTATTTTATCATTGTTAAATTAAAATACAATTTTAGATATCAAGCTCAAGGTTCATTAAACTTTTGCCTTCACACTATTGTCCGCAGGGACTGATCATGCATGCATTTTACGTTACGCGCGTGTAAAAGAGAAATACTTCTGTAACGCGACATCCACGCGGAATTTTAATATCTCTCACAATCGTGTGCCGCTGATGGACGCCAATTCGTAGAAGATACGTGCTTGCTACGTCGGAAGTGGAAAAACAATTTTCACTCGCGGAAACGCAATATGTGCGCACCTGCGCACGTGAGGATTACGTTTCTAACTGTACCGCAGGTAGGTACGCAGTATAACTGGCGAGCTGCAATTGCAGCTATATGTATGCGGAATGTAAACGTCCGCACACCGTAAAAAGGCCGATAAAAATAAAAGCCGAACGTAATCTCAGGTCTCGCGCGTAATTATCTTCAGATAACGTAAAATTTCAGACTTTTCCTCCCGTAAAAAAACCACAGTGGACCGTTTTCGACGTAACGGACGAGCACCGCGGCCGTTAAGTAGCGGATATTGCTGCGCCTTTGAGAAGAGCGATTCGCACGATACGGGAATGCAGAACATGAATACGCGTTGTTCGCGCATTGTATTGCCTCGCCATATGTGTACGTTGTATTTATTGCACAATGCGAGGATATACCGGTGCGGGCATAAAGGAAGAAAGGAAGGGCCGTACCAAGAGGTCAAACGGCGACAACCGACCGACGAAATGGATCACGCCCTTATTACCATTAATTTAATATCAATTTGCCGCTGATGTATCGCCAGTGCGAAAATATTCAGCGGGTTATATGGGAATTAATTGTTAAAATGCTTGACCTGTGTACACCCGCGGTAACAATAATTGATCAAGACTGTGAAAATAATTGCCAAGTTAGACGTTTAAAAACATGCAACATCCGTTATTAAAATAAGAAGTATTCTCGACTTCTGTAATTTTAATAAACGTTAAGTGTTTTTAAACTTCTAAATTCGGCAATTTTCGAGAATTAGAATCGCCCGATACTACTGTTACCAAAGTTAATAAAAGTCTAAATTCTGATTTCATTTAATATCGTCTTGTACATGTTTCTGTGACGTGTTTCACCGCGTAAATTCCCAACTACCTGTAATTTGTCTTCGTTCAGAAATCGGACACGTCGACTACATGTAAATGGGCCGGTTTATGTGAATGTGAACGTGAGCGCATGCACGTTATACATACGAGATAACAATGAGCAACGCTAGTCCTCGTTTATATTATACGTCGCGTCGTCACGGCCGACAAATTCGCCGCAAAATGTGCGGCCCACGCATAACATACGGATACAGGGTGGTACGTTTCCATCATCCGTTGTCCCCGATGCATGAATAACGCTAACGAAATGCAGCTTGCGTAAGAAGGAACGACCGCAGGTTAATTGAGTAATTACACTGTAATTTTGATAGCTAACGGCTAGCTGTTTGTGTAAGACGCGACTTGTCTCTAGATAAATATTTCAACAATTATATTTTTTGTTATGCGCCACGAGCGAGAAGTTTATTAATATAAGAATTTTATAAATAATTTTTAGGCCACACATATTTCAATTAAGTAATATACATTGCACAATATATCAAGCGTTGTCCGCTGAAATTATCTCGTCTGGAACTTAACTCGTGTTTCAGTGCAATGAAGAAAATAGCGTGATCGTTTAACTACTCGGTGTTTCTAGGCGAAAGCCAAACGCGGATGATGCGTGTAAGGGTGCCGAAATTGGGCGTAAGAATAGCGGGGTCGACTTATAAGTCTGTCCCGCCGGTCCCGAAATAGAATTAGGGCCACGTATATGCCAAGTGTATATACAAGCCCTTGAACAGAGCAGAACGGAATCGCGGTACGTACGCACTTCATCAATTTCGACCCTTCGTCGTTCGCACGTGTCGCATGTGTATCCTCACAAAGGTATTAAAACGGTACTTTTCTTGTTCACGTACTTGTTTTTCTTTTTTTGCTTCAATTAATATTTGAATAGTATTATAGTATAAGATCGGATAATATATTACTATATAAATTGGCAATTGTATTTATTTTTTTTTTAATAACAGATTTATATTATTTTAGATTTATATAATTTTTTACTCAATATATTTTCTGAAAAGAAAGTTTAGCCTTTCGATAATTATAATTCAGCAGAAATAATTTTTATTCATTAAAATTGAGAAGTTGTAAAATGTTGCGATTTTGCAAGTATAATGGAATTACGGTTAGGTACGATAATTAATTGCGGTGTGTACAAAGCGAGACGATTAAAAAGTACAATGAATTCCTTGCATTCGCGCGCCAAGATGAGACTGCTACTATTTCGTACGCGCACCAAAAAGATCACGCGATATATTTCCGGCTCGGTACTTCCGCTATCTGGAGGAGAACCATGTGCATCTACATTAAAGTACGCTCTGTGGCCAGCGGAGCAAGAAACGTTTAAAACTCAGTGAAACACATACGCAAAGATAACTGAAGAAGAAAAGAGTAAATCCTATTTTCTAAATGAACGAGACGATATATGAGTAGTTAGCAGAATATACAATAAAGTCCAACGTTCCGTGTTTCTTCAAGCGTGTCTCTTCAAAGAAATTGTATTTCTCTTTTTATTTTTATTTTTTTTGGAATGAAAAGCACATAGTGTGCTACATAATTGCAATAAAATAATTGCACATACATATGTATATATTTGCATGTGAAGACTTATATATACTTCAAAACACGCCAAATCATATAATAGATAAAATCATAATTTTACATAAAATTTTGATAGAAAATAAACTATAATAATATTAACAGTAATTGAATATAACATCTTAAATCGATTGATAAATATGGATTTTAAGCGGTCTTTAGATAAAATTTTAATGGATTTCAATAGAGATTAGAAAGTTTTTTTAATTTTATAACATTTTTTAAAATAGAATATATGTTACTGTTGATATTTTTTATTATTTAAACATATTCATCATTTGATCAGTGTACAGATATAAAACGCCCTAATTTCACGTCCACCCTCTTTAAAAGCTCCTATCCTTTTTCGCGCGTTGCATTTTCATCACCTCTAACTTCTTCCATTAACTACCATTTGCTCCGTACATTTTATTCTATCTAATTACCGCGGTGATAAAAAGCCGCCGCACTTTCCTGCAGTCCGCGGCGGCGCTAATTATAATCTTCCTGTCTGCCTTGGCATCAACCTCAATCCTGCCGGCGGCGGCGATGGGCATTAAGAGCGACAGTCGCGCGTTCGTTAGCGCAAAATTATATGGCAGCGCTATAATGTGTCGCGCGAAGCAACGAGATAGTTATCGAAAGAAATGGAGAAAATCAAATGATACCGGGCCGGTCGCATTCCGCGGCCGGAGAGACGATTCACGGCCGTGCAATTCGCTAAGCGCGCGATCTCACCTTCGGGAGAAATCGATCGCATCGCTGCCGATCGCAGAAAACTGATAATCGTACACGCACGATTTCATCGGGATCATCGCCGAGCGAGGAGAGCGCGCAGAGAATGCCACTGACTCTCCTCGCCTTGCGGTACCTCGCCGATTGCACGTGTTCTTGATGATATTCCAAAACGTTTGCCTAGATCCTTAAACTCTCGTAACTTTCTCGCCACCGTAATGTGTATTTATAATATATAATACCGAATGGCACAGAATTTTTTTTATCGCGTTCTACTAATTGAGAGCCACAAAATCCTTTGATTAGGTACAGTCATGGACATATCGGTTGCGACACTTTCTTTTTTGTAGGTTTCAAGACGCACTAATATTTTGCAAATGCGGACCACGATTGGTGTTATACTGTCTCTAGACTAAAGATAGTACATCGTGGTTCGCGTTTGCAAAATATTAGTTATCTATAAAATATATATTATGTATATTAAATATATATTAGAAATCTGTAAAAAAAAGTGTTGCAACCGATGTGTCCACGACTGTACATCGTTCATTGCACAATGCAAGGCTTGCATGATATACAATTAAATTAATTTCTAAAGAATGTTATAAAAAATCGATTGTTTAAGTATGCGAGATTTATCTCGCATATACTTATTATAATATAATTTACTTCTTAAAGTATATGAACTTTTATTTTTACTTCTCAAAAAATATGAATAGCAAACATTACAGATATTTTCGTCGTATCGCGCGGCACGCCGTGATTAGAAAGATACGAAGCTCAGGTAAAAAGTTATATTGTGTACTCACGATGGCCGGTCCGATGCATTACTATCATCCTGCTGTGCCTCAAAGAATTTCTCGTGGGCGTATGTCGACCGGCTATTTGAGAAGCTGCCAGATTGACAGGAACCGTGGTTGATAAACAGTTGGCCATCGATGGTGCCCGGTCGAGTTCCTTCTCTTTGTCGCTGCGGGAAATACGCCCGATGTTCCCGGTTGACACCGCACCTGTCGTCAGTGAAACGTTCAGCAAAAAATAATTACTTTGTGCCCAGGTGCAAGTATCTAATTCCCCCATCTTGTTTCAACGTTCAATATTTCAGAGTTATATATCTCAATATATAATAGACAGGAAAGGTATTTTGCAAGCGCGGATGAATCAGTTTTCTTACACATATATGGCAATTATGTATGACGTCAGAAAACTCAACTTCGCTTTCACATTTCAAATCCGCGATTTAATTATTATTTACGCGAGCGTATATGCTAGACTTCTTTCATCCCAGGATATTGTAATATTACAGTAAAATTTAAGAAAAATATGTGTCCGTCGATTACATTTGCAAAATCTTTGTATGCGTTTTTATTTTTTTTATAAAAATTTTATTAAATATGATATTATACTTATAAGAGATGTAATGCTTTTTTTAATTTTTCATCATTGAAAGTAATGTGGAAATAAGGGCGTCCGCAGGATTTTTTCTAGAGGAAGACATGATCCAAATTTTTAATACGAACTACCATGAGAAGCAAGTGTCCAAACGTTGTGTACCTGTGTTGTATTTTAGTTTTCTCACATTTGACAAACATATTCATTATTTGTAAAAATAAGGGAGCAAATTCTGAATTTTCTTATACTCGTTTGATTTCAGGGGGAGGGGGCAAATGCCCCTCCTTGCCCTCCCCCCGCGAACGCCCATGTGTGGAAAAGTTAATTATATTCCACATACACTGTCTGTTCCAAAATACGCAACTTTCTTAGTATACGCACGATCTTGGCACGCATAAACGTAGCTGTCGCGAAATACAAGTGCCACAACACATGTGAGAATTCAGGACGATAAGGTTTCGTGCACCGGTAACATCTGAAGTAGAACAAACAGGTCAAGCTGGCACGAGAGATTAGCGCACGGTGCGTATATAGACGAATAGTGTAAGACAATTTAATTCCAGTTATTTATTACTGATTTTCATTTTCTCTAACTTTATTATTTCGAGATTAATCGTGTTTATAATGACGCTTCAACGATATCGCTTAAGAGTGTTTAAAATTAATTCGTATTAAGTGAAACTAGACGAATGTGCGAACAACAGAAATAAGTAAAAAAACACCTTATACGGTTAGAGATCCTTAATGTTTAATAATATTTCTGTAAATTTTATGTTAATTTATATTATTATTTCCATTGTTTTAAATTAAGCACGAAAATTTACGAAAAAACTTCGGTAAAATGTAAGCGGAAAGCGCTCGAAGCGAATCGATTCGCCATTTACAGATGTAGCAACTGTGTATCGATCATCGCACGCTTATAAAAGAAGTAGACATTTCACGCGCGCACGCAGGAAGCGCATCGTAAAAAGTGCATTCAACTCACCCGTGACTTTGGCAGTGTGAATCTTCGATACGTTGCCCGCGCTAACGGCGTTACTGACCCTGTTGTTATTATTATTGTTGCTGCTATTAATGCTATTATTGTTGTTGTTGGTCGGAGATACGGCGGACGTGTCATTGCCATCGCGAACCTGATTCAAATTGCCGACACTCATTGTGGAAGTGACGCAAGACGACGTCACCGGCACGTCCTGCGAGGTCGAAAAAAAAAAACAATCGCGTTAATTCTGACAAATTATTCTTGTCACTTTAAGACTGAGTTATACATATAGTGTTCGAAAAATATTATATTCTAACGCAGTCGAGAAAAATAGTAATGCAATGCTATATTTAATATTAAAATTAATATAAGATTCTTAAAATTAATTAGCAACTCCTTTTTCTTCAGTTTAGAATTATTAGTCTAATAATTTAAATAAAATTCTTCAGTTTAAAATTATTAGTCTATAATGGTTTAAATAAAATTGAATATGAGTTGGCCACAATATTAGCTATAGGGATACTGCAGTTCATTTCGACTCTGCGTTACAGTTAAATATTAGTTACAAATAAAATAAATTGGAAACCGTCTTATTAAAAACTTTGCTTTTAGATACAGAAGAAAAGTCATCTACTTGCGTAAGTGAAATACATTGTATATGTACGGAATAGGTGTTTAGCATCGATGTTAGAATGTAAATTTATGATGATTCGCGCACAGCGAGCATGTCTAATTAATATCGATTACAATCAAGATTCTAATTATACTAGTATGTATGAAACGTTACGGTTATGAAACTCCGGTATTTGTAAGCGCATTTTTCCTTGATACTTCCTAGATGCTTTCTGGCAGAATACTTTTAGCGATATAAAAAGCAATAGATATATGTTGAGTCTTATTTGTATCAGCTATTTCTCTGTAGATTCGTTAAATAATTAACGGTAAACGCAAAGGACTATGATCCTTCATGTATCTCTGCTCGAATGATTTTTCATATATCTTTGCCAGTATCGTAGATGCTACCGATAATATTACGCAGAGACAATTTTATATTATTTACATTTTATACGTTTACTAGAACATTTAGAAGAACTCACATTCTTTAGATACTTCATTTTGATCCTTCGATTCTTTCAAAATTTAATCGAGAATTATATCTCTTACTTTACATTTTTGGTATTGCTTGTTCAAAAATTTGAATGATTAAATCAACACTCTTAAAACAAAATCTATTGTACATTTTCATTCGCATTTATTATAATTTTAGAGCCATGTTGACAATCCGAAATTAAAAAAAAAAATCGATAAGCAATTGATCGCAGAACGAAAGGTAACGATAATTCTGTGACACCTTATACATTCTTATTGCTCGTTTACGCAAGGATATCCGCGTGTATAAATATCCGCTAATCCAAAAGATACGAAAGTCATCGGATCAATGATTAGTGCTAGTCACGTTACACACACCGACAGCACGCGAAGCTTCTCACAATGACGTGCGTAAAACAGAGACACGTGAGCGAAGACTCACCTTGTAATTGTCGTAAAAGCTCACCGGCCGGCTCCTCGGCGCGTACTGAATCTCTTCATCGGTCTGCATCGTGCGTCCGCCGTTTGACAATATTCCTAAGGGATGCGCGCGCAACTCGTAGGACGTCCTCCGTAGGTCACTCTCCCTTCTTCCTCCACTTCCGGCGGATCTGCTAAGGTGAGGATAGACGGCATGACGACACGTAAACGAGACCGCGGTTAAGAGTAGCAAATTAGCGCCATAATGCGCAATTACGTGATAATTTTATGTGCATAAAAAGAATTGTAAATAATAATTCTGTCTCACAATATCTAACATAAGTGAAAGATGATTACTAAAGTCATCGTAATGAAAATATTGTGTTACCTGAGCTATTTCTGTTATTAATCTATATACAGGGTGTCTCATAATAGGTGTATCACCGTTCATAGGTAGGTTGAACGGATTAAACTGAATCGAAAAGTCCTCTACCATTTTGCAAAATTCGCAATCGTAAACGAGACATTAATTTTTGAAGATTGACGAATAAACGCGTATTTATCCGGCCCACCGCTGAATGCAAGTGCGTGACAAGATAAGTAGATTAAACTGAACAAAAAAGTA
>NW_012028846.1:39632-51220 GCF_000956235.1 Wasmannia auropunctata | reverse complement strand
GTTAACGATTGCGAATTTTGCAAAATGGTAGAGGACTTTTCGATTCAGTTTAGTCCGTTCTACCTACCCATGAACGGTGATACACCTATTATGAGACATCCTGTATATATATATATAATTAAAGAATATAAAATTCTTAACAATTTTATATTTCTAATAATGATTATTATAATTAATTTGTGATTCGAATGAAGTAGTTTCCATAAAATCGTTCATCTCGAATGTTTTTGTCAGCCGAAGGAATAATGGTTCGTGAGAAATATCGTTTCCTTGTTGCACGCGAATTCTTCGCTTTTACCGCAGAAGCATATTTGAGTTTAGTGTACTCTGCAACTACATCGAATGTGGTTGATGACTCACAAATTGCCAATTGCAAGCAATTTCGGAAGGGAATTTTCTTCTAATCCGGTCCGACACGTCGTAAGTCACGCGCCGGCATCGCGAGGGATGTGCTTGTGCATAAAACAGGGATGATCTGGCGTCTATGAGACGAAATAGAGGGTCTACAATTTTCTTGACGCCCGCGTCCACGTGCCCGATCACGTGCGTGACGCATCCGTCACTCCATATACGTCCGAAAAATTGGGAAAGATTGCTCGCGTGAGACTAGTTTCTGATCGATGTCGTTTATTTGAACAGACCTGCATTTATCTGAAGAATGATTAAACTCTTTACTCTAAAATTACCTGTTTCTGTATATATCTAAAAATAAATAAATAATTCAAGATTAGTTTAGATAAATGATAATTTTCTTTGAAGGTGATTAAGTTAAATAATTCTATATCAAGCAAATTTAAATATTAATTTTAAAAATATTTAAATATAGAATATTTAATATAAATAAAAATGATTCATCTTGCAAGAATCTTGTTATTACAATATTTAGCGATAAATACAATAAATTATTAAAATGTTTTATATTTGTGTGTGTGTAAGAAACTATTTCTCGTAAAAGAGAAAACATATTTCTTTTTCCTATTCAATTATCAGCGTAATTACTATTTTCCAATGACACAAAAACAGAATAGTGCCACAACAAGTATGAAGTAAAATGAGGAAAAACCCGCCAGACTTGAGCATCGTTTTGTAAACAATTCTCCGAGGCATTATTACTCGATGGTCTCTCGATCTTACGGAGGTCGGTTTACCTTCCCGGGCTATCCAACGAGCCATCCCGCTGTTCGCAAAAAAGGAACGATATTTCTTCTGAGAACTCCGACGCAAATTATGTCAAGACGGTCTCCGCGTTACGGCTTTCTCGGTCTCACGAGATCTCTAAGTGCTGATGAAACTTTGATTCCGACTTAGTCGCATGATTTCCCAAGCCATTAGTGCGAGTAACACTTCATGTCTGGTTAATGCATTTCTGAAGGGTACCGCTTGAATTTGCCTTTTGAAAAATGATATTAGAAAAAGTCAAAAATCGCAGAAAGTGTCCTTAAGATTTCTAACAAGTAAAAAATGATGACTGAACAAGAATCATTTTAGAGATTGCTTTATGTTTATCTCTTGCGATGTTTGCAGAGCTTTAAATGCTATTTAATATTTTTTATTTATCTAACTAAAAGCATCAATGACAAAAACAATTTTATGAATTATATAAATAAACTTAAATGAGATTTTGTTTTTATTAATAAAGAATATATTTCAAAAATAATGTAAAAAATAAAGGCTAACGCAATAAAAAAGTAATCTTCTTTTTTTGAAGATGTTAGACATGCAATTAGTAAATGAGAATTTGATATATTTATATACTTTGATCAAGCATAAAATCTTATATTCAACTTAATATCTTTCATTTGATTCCTTACAGAATTGTGAAGAACAAATGAAGAAAATTGCTGTTGTATCAAACGCTTTCACAAATTTTGCGTTTCTATAGATCACGGGAAACTTCTAACATTTTCCACGTTGACGTGAAGGTATGATGCACTTAAACCTACCACAAAAAACCCTCTGCATTATGGTGCGACGCATTGGAATGCAGCGAGCTCGTCGACACTTGTCGACACTCGATTACGTTTGCAGCTACGTCTGTTCTGAGTTTACTCGACACGTTTTCTTGCAATTAGATGCAAAGCAACTTCTTTGAGGGAGCAGCAAAAGTGATACTCAATGAAAGTATTCAAGTTTCACTTCCGCGAGAAGTAGATTGAATGTAAAAACGGCCAGTAATCATCGAAAGCCTGGCATTCCAACGACTCTCAGTTATGCAGTTAGAATAAAAAGGGTTAATTATTTCCCGTACTAAGTTAATTATCCTTACCGTTGCACGAGAGCGTATAAATAAATAGGTAAGCGGATTAATATTTTTCATTATGTTATTCTCAAGTACCTGTCAAGTCAATCGAAGTTTACGATGCAACAATAACGTATTTACATTTTCTGGACGTCTATTAGCATTATTTTATGCATGTAATCAAAATAAAATTTGCATGTAAAAGAAATACAATTGAAGATTGCTGATCTTAAGAAATATACATAAATTAATTATATTATTTATTTAGTATTTATTATTTTTGTAGAAAACCGATATCTTTTGATCGAACTATGAATTGTAAAATCTGACAGAGATAATGAAAATTTTTGTAAGAAAAAGAGTTTTGTAAAGCACGCTAAGCATAAAGAAGTAGAAAGGAAGAACTAGATAGAAAAGGACAAAAGACTAATGTATCGCCTAAGGGGGCTTAATAGAAAAATGACTTATTTCCAGCCGTACATAATCCGAACACATAAGTCTGTCATAGATATAGGTCACATTATTGTCCAGGGATCTAAAGAATCTCTCAAATTACTAGCAATTTATATCGTCAGCATCTTCATTATCGATCTAGGTATTGCCGTTGTAAGGATTCCATTGACGATACAAAAAATTGACGCCAATGATGACAGTATTTGCACGATTATTAATAGCGATCGTATGAGGGCTCAGTAACCTCTGCGGCTTTATTGCCTTGCGTATATATTGCGTAATGGCGCATTAACTTGGGATCTTACGCCGTGAAAGTAAAACCCTGTGCTCGCACAGAGCTTCGACAAGTACGACCACGACGTCGCGCTCCAACGATCAGGGAGGAAAAAAAGAAAGAAAAAAAAATCTTGATCACGTAATCACCTGCTGTCGAGAATCGAATGTCACCTGTCTATTGTCTGCTGTGCGCAAAAGTAAAATACAAAAGTATAACTATTATACTTATTATAGACAGATCTGAAGAGAGTATTAAAGAGGACGTAAATGGTAGGTAATTATTATTAAATGATAATATAAATCTTTACAAAATAAATTTGAAATTAAAATCGAGTTTCACGTAAAAAAAATAAAATAAAATATAGTGTTTTTCCTTCTTACACATTAATTTTTTTGATATAAATTTTTACAAAGAGAAATAAATCACGATGACATATGGTACTTCGCAACAAAAGATCATAGTTTTAAATTTATTTTCTATGCAAATAAGTTTCTGTGTGTAACAATTTATTTATTTACTGATAATT
Organism: Wasmannia auropunctata; assembly: GCF_000956235.1. NCBI lineage: Eukaryota > Metazoa > Arthropoda > Insecta > Hymenoptera > Formicidae > Wasmannia > Wasmannia auropunctata. The sequence continues at coordinate 47,725 of NW_012028846.1, read as the reverse complement.
GTTGATTATAATTTCAAAACGTACATATATTAAGATTCTATTTTCATATTACCTCGGTACTATAAATTTGACAAGTGCCAAAACTTAAAATTGATCAGAGAGGAATATTGAGCAAAAACGAGTTCGTAAGAGGTTAGCAAAAGGTTGCGTTTTTACTTTAAAATTCGATAAAAATGCAATCAAATAATGAAAAGACAAAATAGTAATTTCATTCATTAATCTACTAGTTATGATAAATTACGATAGTTACGAAATATTACTCTATGAAATTATCTTTCATTATATTCTTACCGCATGATGTAAAGTGGAATCATAAATTAATCACTTTTTGGCGCTCTAGGCTTTAAAAGTATTCAGCGTCTCATGATCTCTATGCAAAGTAGGTATGTAGACTTCTGACGTAATGATAGCGATAGCATGCGATTGCTGCAAACGCAACTGTTTCCCATGGCGGGAAATGTGTCGCGAGAAAAACGATTATGCAAGATTCGGTCTAAACAATCTAACAAAAAGGGCTCTTCTTCACATACGCTAGAGTAATAGTCAAAATAATTAATTGTCACAAAACACAGTCGTTAAGGCGATAAAATATCATGTTATTTTTTTCTGAAGATCAGTATTCTTCATTTGAATGTATGTATGTACGTGTTCTAAAGATGTATATATGTATAATGAAACTATTATATTTCAAACGTGATATCACACTAATTATGTACACCTCGTGACATTTGCTCATTATTAATTTTGTTTTCAAAAACAGAAAACTAAGATAGTAATTGGCACTTTTATCGATATAAATTTATAAATTGTCCATATAAATATAATACATGTATTTATTTGATAGAATAAAATATATTTCTTTTAAAAAATGAGAAAACATGAATAAATTATATTTAATGCAATTTCAAGTTAATTAATTATATTTAATGTAATTTCAAGTTAATTAAATTATTCGTAGTTTTATAATTCTATAAAAAAAGACATCTATAATTTTTATACTAAAATAACAAATGTATATATTTAATTACAATTCAAATTTATTTAAATATATTTTAATTAAATTTTCTTTATTTTTTTCTTTTTGTTGCTTCTATTAATCTCACATACATTCTTCTGTTATCTTTTTTATAATTAGATAACACATGCGTCAATAAATTGCAGGAAATGTATGACCCTGAAATCATCCGCCTCGAGTGTTACTTATAATTTACATTTATATGCGAATATTCATAATTTGCATTAACACGATATTGTATTTGTCGAAGTGTTTTGTGTGTGAACGCAGTGCCTGGAAGCATATTCCATCGCGATAAAATTAATTGGAAGCCATTTGAAATATTGATCTTATTGTATCAAGCAGGATTAAATTAGCAAGGCGAAATCGAGATAATGCGATCAAATTGATCCATAAAGTAATTTCCTATGTTTTATTTGATTTTTTTAATTAAAATTAAATAGTTATTATACAAATATGTGATCACGATCAAGAAATTAAATTGAGACATATATCCATCCCCTTTTTTTCTTGCTCTATCAGTTTTTATGTGATTTTTGAAAAGAATAATTTTGTTGTATTAAAAATTTTAAAAATATGAATATGGTTTTTTTTTATGTATAAAAGTATTATGTGTAATGAACTTAGTGGAACAACACACCTATTAGCAATATTTCTAAATGGAAGAGAAACTATGTCCTTTGCATGCATCTGCGTTAATGCGCATAACATTGTTAACAATTATAACACTGTAATTAACGGACGCGAGAAAGTAGCAGTCGCATTCTATCACGCTCGATTTTCATCCATTAAGCAATCGTGCATCTCGAGTTCATTTTACCCATTCGTGTAATTAACGTGCGAACAAAAAAGCCGGCCAATATTTTAGAATTCAAATGTAGAACGTCTGCGTCTAGTAACCTAAATAGCGCGGATTGCTTTCCTATTCCTACACGAAACCTGTAAATCTAGATCAAACATTCCTCGAGGCATATTTTGTTTTTCTATGCTATGCTGCACGTATTGCATATATATGGAATGTATTGGAATCATATACGTACATTATTTATAAATTCTTCATCTCATATGTATGTAACTTCGTTTTATACAGCGCTTTTTTATATCAGACAGATCACTGTCGACATCGAACAATCGCAGTTTATAAATATTCTTATGATCTAGTTAAGAAAATAATTTGTAATGTTGTATGACAGATATATAATATAAGTGGTGAGAATGGAAATAAGATTTTTTGCATAAAAACTGCAGTTGTCAATTTTCATTGCTTAATATTGAAACCATAGTATTCGTTATCTGTAGTAGGTAGTGTAATAAATAAAAATGCTAACTTGTTTAAACATGTAATAATGACATTGGTGTTTGTCTTTCAGTGCCATGGTATAGCCGAGGCTATACTTCTCCACCTCATAAACGGCACATTTAGCTATCACGCTATCACATTGTAAATGTGTAATTATCTGTTTTATTATACATTTCACTAAGCTTCGCCAATTTGTTTACCGCGTTAAAGATAAACTTGAGTGGCAAGTTCGAGTAAATTCGATTTTCATCAAATTCCATTCGTTTATATTACAAGACTGTTTTTAGGCAGACGCGCAATCGCGTTAAAAACGCGAATTGATATGTCGTAATCGCATTTTTTGTATAGCACGTAATCATGTTTACGAATAAAAATGTCACATATGTACAGTATCATCAAAGAGAGGAATATATGTCTCCAAAAGTTTTAATCCGACTAAAAGTTAATAAAAATAAAATGTTTTGCAAAGATATCAAAAAACAATTATGATATTAAGAAATAAAGCATCATAATATCACAATCGTAATGATAGCATAAAGCATGTGCAGCGTGACACATGTTTTCATTATGTCATCTGTTACATTCCGTCGAAAAATGTTTAGTTTCAAGTTATAAAACGACGTTGTAAAAGAAAAAAAACGACAACATTTTAATAATATACACAAAAATAGTGTTATTTGAATAATCTTCACTGCAATAAGGAAAATGTAATCTATATAAGAGTAATCTATATAAGAGTGTACCTTTAAGTTTATGAAAGACTATAAACTCATATCAAAATTATCATATAAAATATATATTGAAACATTCTGTCACTCTTTCGTTTTGTATAATCCGGAAAAATTAAAATCTTTTTTAATATAAAATATTTCTTAATCTAGAATGCTGTGTTCATCAATTTTCTATCTACTTTTAAACAATCTTGTAATAATTTTCGAACAAATTCGAGAGATAAAATCTCAAAAAAATCACACAAAGGAATTAAAAAATTTAATTTCTACATAATTTACTGTCGCGTAAAGATTAAACAGATCATCAACGTACATGTGCACCGATCGCTCCCGAACAAAAGTGGTACCACATGAGACCGAAATTAGATTTCAGGCAAATGATGCAGTTCCAAGAGATACGTTCCTGTACTATTTTCACCCTAAGCACGTTTTGGATGGACACAAATATTCTCGCGCGCGAATCGAATCCGCACCACTACTATGATAATAATTGGAACGTTCTTCAACGCAACCAGCGGAGCCGGCCGAACGAGAAACGCAACGCACAATGCGACTCCGCCGACGTCGCGGTGACAACTGAAGGCCCACGTATATAATGCACCGAGGCGAGGCGCTGAAGAGGCCCCACCAGAGTGTGTCCAAGCCGAAGTCAGGAACACCAGGTGTGCCTGAGCGCTTCAAACTGGGGGAATCCTACCGGCAGGTGAGAACGGCCATCTGATCTCTAGCCAAGGATGATCATTCGACCGGCAAGGGTAGCCGGTGTTCCGGATCCGTTTGCATTTCTCGAACAAAACACTCGTTGTGAAAAAACGAGAAAATAAGCAAAATCGCCGATAATTTTTCGAATACATTTATACCTGCTAAATTGTCTAAATAAAATAAAAAAAAAACAGAAAAATTCGCTCTTTCAAATAACTTTTGTTCATTTCGAGTAAATACAAATAATACTTGTTACGTTCAAATATTACGAGTGCTTTTCAAATTATACAAATATAGTATTCACAATTCTCTAGATATTTAAAATCTTTTTTAAATTAAATATTATTTTTATTTGTGTAACATTTATATAGTTCTTTATATCATCAGATCTCCGAAAATATACGCGTAATAAGTGGAATTAAGTTCTTTTTTTTTTTTTATGGAAACAGCGATTGTGAAAGATCGAAATTTTTGATAATGTAAATTAAATGGCTTTCAATGTGTTATAAAAGTTTGGATATTTAATCTGTATAACAGCAACATATATATCTAAACATGTTTAATATAATATACTATATTCATATATTAATCCAATATTAATAAAAATTCTTTTTTATAGAGTTGAGCACCACTGTTGTTACTTTCACGTCACCGGACGATTCAGGTCTGATGAAAGAACTTATGGAAAGTAATAAAAGGGTCAAGAAGAAGGGGATCTACCCACTGATTCCTGTCTACCTTGAGCGGCACTCCGTCATTCTATCTTGTCCCTTTCCAAACATCTCTTGCTCTGCTGTTACTCGATTCTTCACTTGTGACCATCTCAATTTCCTCATTATTATACGATTGTGACATCAATGATGCTAATAAATGTCTACAATTAGATGTTGACATATGTGAACGTTCATATACATATTCTTTACTTTATAATTTTTTTTGTTTACTTTAGAATTGACAATTTAGAATTAATATATACCCGACGGTTCAGACATTATATTATTTCAGGAAAACTTTTATGCACACAAAAAAGTATATTTTATTCTCTTTCGTAACTCTTTGCAAAACGTACGATTTGTCGTAGCAGGATAGCAAAATTTTTTGTTTTATATGATTGTTAGCTAATCATATTCAGACAATTGATTGGAATGCTATTATTTTTTATTAAAAATTGAAATTTAACATTTAAAATGAAAATAAAGTGTTTGTATTAAAATATATAAATATTTTATCATTTAAAACATTTATTTTATTATATTTGTATAAATCCAATGAGTCATGTCTAATTAATTCTCTTTCACAAAATTGCTATTAAAAAATTTCCTTCTCTTCTCTCTTCGTTTCCTCATTGCGCTGAATGAGTAATACGTGACACGATGGGCTTCGTCGAAAGATACATCGTGCGGTTTTTCCAACGTCGTGTTTTGCAACGAGAGGTCACCGACGAAGAACGAGGATCTTTTTCGCGCGACTCATTAGCGTAGTGAATTAGTGACTCCGGTTCAACGAGCCTTCTAGGGCAGACAACTCGAGAAACGGAACGAAAAGAGCATGCGGCCGAACAAGCACTCGTGGACACAGGAGGAAACCTTTGTTTCATGTGCAGATGAACTCACTATTCGAGGGTTGAAAACTGGTCTCTGACGCATTCCATACGGGTCGGATCCGGGATGAGGGACTTCATAACTTATCGTTGAGTCGACAGGAAATCCGTGTTAAACGAAATCTCTTTACGAGAGGATTAACTTGTAACGATTGTCATAATTTATATGAAATGTTCGCGAGAAATTAGAAGAGATTTAAATCTATACATATATGATTGTTATTAAATTCCTTTGTTTATATCTAAGAATAATAAACTAAGTCGAAGGTTGGAAGTTTTTTATTGTGATAAATTCTTTGATTTTTAAAATCTGCAAGAATTATATAAAATTTCTTATGTGAAAAGATTTTTGTGATTTAATATTTTACAGTTATAAAATACAAAATCGATTCTCAAAATCTCAAAAAGTAAAACTTTATATAGCCTTCGTATCTGGGATCAAATTGAATTCTCAAGGGGAGACCCGCGGAACACGCGTCCTTGTGTGATTCGCATACCAATTGTTTCGATATCGGCGGCTTTTCAAAGGGGGAAAAAAATGGATCCCGCGCGAATACCTGAGGACAAAACCGGTCTCTCGAAATCATCTAGGTGGAAGATACATAAAGATCCCTCAAGCGCGAGCTAGACCGAGTTTGTCGCGCTGAAGTCCCATTTCGATCAATGCTGCACGTGGTTCATTTTTAACGCTGACGCTGATATAATGACGCCATTGCAAGACGAAACTTCGGATTATCTCATTACTTAATCATGCACACGCGGGCTTGTCCCGTCGTGAAAATTAACACTTGTGTTAGGATAGTATGTATGAATATCTGAATGAATATACAGTATTTTTATTCAAAGTTCTATTCGGATACGTTAATTTTAAACGGATATCCATTATACTTGTCAAAAAAAACATGTCTCTGTTTTTCATAAATGAATCGCATCATTTGCATCATCCGATTTATTAAATTAAATTTGTTAAATTCCGTTTTCAAATTTTTAAAATTCTGATTATTATATTCTGTCTAATTTATTTTAGAATAATAAATACTAAATAACTCTTTTACTTTTTTTAATTTAAAATAGATACTTTAAATAATATTATTTTAAATACGATTGATCCCTGGATAATACGCAACCGTGTAAGAATATTCAATCAATAAACTGTATTACGATTCACTCTATTATGACAATTAAATCTTTTTCTTTGTTGGTTCTAACGGTATGTTACATTGAATATTAAGACGATCAACTTATTAACATATAATATGTATGTAGATGCGTTTTGAAATCTTTAATTTAAGAAATATATTTAATTAATTTGTGTAATATGAAGTTTTATGAGAAATAGAAAGAAAAAAAAGACGGAGATCGAGAAACAGATACGCAAAGTGACAGAGACGCAATAATAAAGACGGAAAGCGACGGAGAGATATTTTTTTCTGATAAGAATAAAAAATTGGAATAATTTAATAATCTAAAGAAAAAACATTAAAAATGTAAAAAACAAATATATAAAGTGTCCCCGTATAAGTGGCCACCCCTTTTTATCTCGTAAACTAATAGAGATAGACTTAATAAATATAATATCAAATTAAACGGCTCTGACGAAACTTTATTGTTAGCACAGTGATCACTTAGAAATATTATCTATGTTAGAGAACGATAAGACATGATTAATTTTTGCACGGTAAGGTGACAATTTTAATATGATAAAATGAAGATGGTCTCGAGACTTGGAACGTCGTTTATAAATATAAGCGCAAAAAGTTTATATATGATCTTATAGCTCAAAAAGCCGAGAAGATAGTTTAATTTACAAAATTGCTTTTTAAAAAGTTTATGATTGCTTTTCAAGAAATTATATGCATGTATGCGAGTCTAACAATGAAGGGGATTAAGCCAATGTGATTTAAATAGGCGCGAAGAGTTTAACAATTTTATTAATTAATGAAGATGATCTAGATTCCCGGAATGTGGACGTTTAAATAAGCGCAAAAAGTTTAACAATTTTATTAATTAATAAAGATGGATTAATAAAGATGTCTAGAGCCCGGAAATGTGGATCGTTTAAATGAGGGCGGAAAGTTTAACAATTTTATTTTATAATTAATTAATGAAAATGGTCGAGACTTGAAACGTCGTTTTAATAAGAAAGTGATTAATGAATTGATCAATAAAAAAAATTATAATATCATATAATTATATCGTTTTATATATGTTTATACGTATTTATACTTGTTCTTATAAAAAATTTTTACCGAATTTGGTCAAAGTAGAACTGCTTATACTTCTTTCTATAATAACAAATGTCTAAGCAATAAATTATATATATATACATAGATTTGGATTTGCCCATATTTAGAACGCACTTATAAATTATAGCTGTATTTAGCTTATATATATTTCATGTTACATATATAGTATACAATTTATGTACATACATATAATACTATGGAATCTCAAAAATAAAAATAATCAAATTTATTGATAAAATTGAGGTAAAAATATGAATCATATTATAGAATTTTAGACTTGTTAGCGCGTTAACATACAGTTTTTATAAGCATATATTCTGAATACGAAATTGGTCTTTTCCATTGCATCTATGTAATTTATATGTATTCTATACTGTAAATTTGTATAATCTATGTTAGAGATGTAAAAAAAAAACGTTTTTTTCTAATAAAAAAACATTAGAAAAAAACGTTTTATTTCATTGAAAAAATACAAATTTGGTTTTTTTTCTAATTCCGA
>NW_012028846.1:35194-39612 GCF_000956235.1 Wasmannia auropunctata | reverse complement strand
TATATAATTATATAATTACTATTTATAAATCTTTTATTGTGATCTACATATAACTTTTACAAAAGGAGAATCTTTTTAATTCTTTTTCTAAACAGCTTTTTCTTAAATAGAATTTATTATAATTATTTATTGAAATCCTTGCTTCAAAATATGTTTCAATATATTGGCTTTCTCGTTCTGCGTAAAGATTAAAATGATGATAATTTAAATCTACTATTTATAAAATAAAAAATCATGAAAAATGAACTCATATTAAGCAAAATATAAATATTAAAATTAAATATTTAATAATTAATATTAATATTAAATAGATAGCTGAAAAAAAAAAATTTTTTGAGAAAAAAAACGAGGCTCATGTTTTTTTCTAAAAAAAACTTATTTTATAAAAAAAAAAACAATTTGGTTTTTTTTCTATTTTTATCTTTAATGTATGTACACATCTGTACTACATCCACAAATAAAATGTGTGCGTTTCCGTAACTAGAGCTGGCAGGAGTGAGAAATACGTTAACGTGTTATACATACACATTTTATTTGGGGATGTAACACAGACTCGAACCACATCCATTTTCAACGTTACAATTTTATCGATAGTGTCAAGAAATGGATGTACAAAGTACCAAGTAGTACTCATTTAAAAAATGGATGTACTGGCGCTAGTGTAACTGTGCAGGCGGCTGGCGGTCTCAGGCGGTCTGACGGACTCTCGAGTCTCGTGTATAAAACGCGTGGGATTACTAGGATTGTAGAACACGAGAAAGATTGATGAAGATATGTGTGGTCGGATTTGTTGGTAAATACACTTTTATCATTTTTTTATTATTTATTGTCTTAATTACTGCGTGACATACTTAACCGATGAACAAATTATTATATATATATATATATTGTTTAAATTTTGTGTTTATATATTCTTGCGACTGCATAGTGTTTTATTTATATCTGTTTTAGTTTAATAAAATCAAATTTTGAAAGTCATTATAACCTAACCATTGTGATATTAATCTCAAAAGTTTCTAATTTATATGAAGAGCGCTCAAAATATATATTGTAATTCGTAGCTCATTGGACGCAGACACTTTGTGTTGTGCGTGCGGATATAAGGATGCCAGTGGTCAACAACGTAAATTGACATGGGTTAAAACTGAATTAAAATATGATCCGTCATATAACATGTGCCCACGAGACGTTCTACCCTGCATAGCATCTGGCTCACATTTTGATGGAGAAAAAGAGGAAAGGGTCCTTTGCGCCATGACATGGGGGATGATTCCACCTTGGTATCAGGTGATGATCACGAGTTACAATATTAGATATATTTTACATTTAAGTCTAATTAACATTAATTGTAAAATATATCACATGGATGCTGAGATATCTAAATTCTTTTTATAATTTACCTGATTAATTCTAGGGAGATTACAAGAAACGTCCAAACAAGATATCCACTCACAACGGTCGTTTGGAAAGTATACAGACCTCAACAGTATATTCTCCATCGTTGCAAAAGCAGCAGAGATGCATCGTGGTCTGTGAGGGTTTCTACGAGTGGAAGTCCGGTACAGATAACAAAGTTCGAAAGCAACCATACTACATTTACGCGGCTCAAGATAAAGATACAAAAGCAGATGATCCTACAACATGGACAAATGAATTTTCCGAGGCAGGCGGATGGAAAGGTTTCAAAGTATTGAAACTGGCTGGGATATTTGGGGCATATAAAACTGAGGAGGTAGATCAGTTGTTTTTCTGTCTTATTCATACAATGAATTAGAAAAATATTTTAGATAGTATCAGAATCTTTTATCAGAAATATTAATTAACGAATTATTATTATTATAGGGGAACATTATACATAGCTGCACCGTCATTACAAGAGAGAGTAACAAGGTATTGTCTTGGCTGCATCATCGTATGCCTGTGTGTCTAAGCAACGAGGAAGAATGCCAAGTAAGCGCTTATGTAACATTGTTATATATAATTTACAGGAAATGAAAATTTATTGTAAATATTTTATGTAATTTTTTTCCAGGTATGGTTAAGTAAAAATTTATCGACAGATGTGGCTGTTAAAACGTTAAATGATATGATATTACAAGAAACTGCTCTAAACTGGCATCCGGTATCTGTTACCGTCAATAATGGGTTTAATAAAACTAGTGATTGTAGAAAAAAGATAAAACCAAAGTAAGTATATAAAACTCATAAAGTTAGAAGCAAATAATTTATTGCTTTGTAAAACCATGTATCATAAAAATTCGTATATTATATCTGTATTATGACGGAAATAATTGATTTATTATTATTACACAGGGAGATTGGTCAAGCATCTTTTATGACTTCTTGGCTGCAAAAGGGATCAGCTGCTTCAAATAAAAGAAAAAGTACAGATGATAAAGACACAAGCAACGAAGAAGACAAGAATATCTCAAAAATTCGAAAAGAAAATTAAATTGGCGATTAAATATTTATATAAATAATTTATTGTTTTATTCAGTATCTAAAATATGCTGCAAGCAGTATATCTTGTGAAATTTGTACATACATATAATTATTAATTTAACATTCATAACAATTATACTTTAACTAAAATTGATTTAATATATCATCATAGAAACTCAGGAAACAACTACCTCTTAGAATTATATCGTATCATATATATATATTTTTTAATAATTGTATTTTGGAAATAAAATATTGTTCTTTGTGAAATATTCCACATTTAAACCTGTATTCACATGCACGGTAATGTATCAACAAATTAGTTCCTTCAATAACAATGGAATATTTTTCCTTAAATAAGTGAGGATGTAAGATCTAAGATAGTTTGTTTGCAGATAATTGTTCACCACGTTAAACTATTCGGAATTTCCATTACTTCTTTCTAATTTTATTTATAGCATAAAATATATTGTTTTTTCTTTACGAATAATTCAAATTATTTCCCTTGCATTACATTAATTTAAATTCATTTAATCAGTCAATTCTATTTGTTTTTTTTATTTGTTGTCAGTGTCTCAATATTTTATTTGTCATCTACATATTGTAAATAACGAAACATCATTTTACCTACGTTAATAAAATAATGATATTCTTACTTGTCATAATATATAATTAATTAAATTAATTAATTTAGGTCGAAATCATCATTAGAAGCAACGATGTTTATAAAGTGAATAAAACGAATGTTCGCGGCGGACAAGGAGCGAGCTCGTCGTCCAATGGCGATCACCGAGCTAGGGACCGACCTAAGGTTGGTAGCGCGAGAAAAGGGTTTTCAACGCCGCGCCGCTGCCGCCGCCGCCGCTGCCGCTGCGCGGCCGCTGCCGCCGTCCGCGAGTTCGCGCAGTGCGCGCGCCTTGCCGGACCGTAGGTTACGTGTGCGTGAAGTGCGTGCCTTGCCTTTCGTGGAACCGCTGCTTGCCCGCACCGCCGCGCGACTCTTCGCCGAACGACGGATTGTTCGTCGTCGTGAATCCGTGCGCCCGTGAATCCTCGACAGCAGCGAAGGTCGCCACTCGCCGACGGGGCTCGACACATGGCACGTTGACTCCCGGGCGCCGGGGGGGGAGGGCAGCCGACCAGTGGCAGGAAACCGAGAGAGTCGGTAGTGTTGTACTCGCGCGGGCCCAGCCTCCTCGTGCGTGCGTGCGTGCGTGCGTGCTTACGTGCTTACGTGCATCGTGTGCGCGTGCCTCTCGTATTTCTCAGCGTTCCCTGCCTTAGGATACAAGAAGTGCGGCGGAAAACCAGGACGCCAGGATGACCAGCGGCGAGGAGACGGGCAAGAGTGTGATGAACGTCGAGACGGTGTACCGCGAGCTCAACTCCAAGAACGGTTGGGCGCCCTTCTATCAGGTGAGAGAGGAGAAGAACCGAGGGTGGAAGGAAGGAAGGAAGGAAGAAAAGAAAAAAAAGTGTCGGAAGGTGGGAGAGAAACGGCTCGCTCTTCCGCTCGGCGACCGCGGCGGCAGGGTGCCCCGCCGTCTTTCCGCGAGCGGCAAAATCGCGCGATTTTACACGTCGGTCGCGTTCCCGGTCGCTGACACATCGTGTGCCGGCTTCTCGTCGCGTATCTTCTCGTCGTCGCGCACCTTTCTCTCTCTTTCTCGCTCTTTCCGTCTCTCGTCCGGTCTCTCCCTCGCGCGCGGAATCTCATCCCGCGCGTTATCGCTCCCCCGGGATCGCTCCTCCTCCCCCCCTCTCTCCCACGGCCGTCTCCTTTTTCACCGTAAAACCCTCCCGCACGTCACACGTCCGCCCGCCGATCTGTCACGGTCTGTCAAGGAAAGAGAGACACGGTCGAGACTCTCTCGGTCTCGAGGAGTGGAGCGTCGCCGCGGATTCCGGCACCGCGTTTCGTCACCGGGGCGCGATGATTCGCGAGCATCGCCGGCTCGAGCCGGCCTTGGATTCTT
>NW_012028846.1:31180-35174 GCF_000956235.1 Wasmannia auropunctata | reverse complement strand
TCTTTTTTTTTTTTTTTTTTTTCTTTTATTCATGCACGGAGCGGTGATAACGTCCGATAAGATCGGGGGACGCGAGCGCGCGTCATGTGCGGCGCGGAAACGGAGACGCGTAAATTTTTCCTTTCCGCCAAAGTGGGAATTCAATTCGGATTTCCCTCCCCCTCTCCCCCCCTCTGCGAACCGTCTCTCTCGCGACCTACAAAGCGACTTCCATTCGAGGATGACGTACGTTTCATAATAAAGCGTCTTTCTTTCTCGCGTGTGTCTACGCGGTCGATAGTGAGCTCGTGATATTCCATGCGTCAACGCGGACAATGGGTCGTAATACCGTTCGATGCCGCCGACAACGCGGATTCGCCGCCGCAACGTGAATACGGCTTCCGCGTTTATTGCGCTAATAATGCCCGTCGTCGGACGGCGGCCGATTGCGCGACGCTTGCGAGAGAAAACGCGACGCTCGAGCCCGCCGGCACGGATTTACGGCACTGGTCGATTTAAACTGCGGAAGGAAAGTGATTTCGCTTCGCGGGAGACTCGGCCCCGGAGAGACGAAGAGTCGGGCGAAGTGCTTTAATGCACGACGATGTGTAACATGCGATTGTACTCGTCAAGGTCAGGCTTCCAACTTGGAAATACATATTTAGCGATCGCGAAATTTCTCCGAAGCGCAACATGTGAAACTTGACGACCGCGATAAGTACGCTTGAACGTTAGAATTATTCTGATAAGATCTAATCATGTTATGTTGAGGAGGCGGCTTCTTTGTTGCTATGCCTAATGAATAAATTTTTTTGTTTTACACACGTATGATTTTTATTTTTGTATAAGTGTAATTTAAATTTTGTCGAGTTCTTTTTTATACAATAAACAATACCAATTTGTAAAACATAGAATGTGCAGTAGAAGGGCAAAATTTCTTGCGACTTGTTGCTTACTCAAATGCAATATTGAATTTATATAATTTATATAATTCATATATTTATATAATAAAATTTATATTTATCGCTAATTTGATTTTCCTATTTGTGAGTATACAAGTGAACATTGTTGCTTGCTGTGATTTTCTATATCAAGCTTGATTTGTAATTGTACATATTTCAACGCAGGATACACTGTGAAGTATATGATTGTAATATAAGTAGTTAATTAAATGTAATCAGCAATTGAACATACATTGAAGATTCAACAAGAGCTCATTCAAGATTACTTGAAATTAAAGATATATCTTTATATATACAAACTTCCATTTTAATTTATCTATGTGCTGTCAGTATATTCTTTATTTGCAAGACAAATGTTTCTTCTTCTTACAATTCTGTAGTCGTTAACGATTCCTTTTCTAATATCTTGCAGGGCATACGTGGTGAGTGTGAATCTTTTGAGTATACATGCAATGAATCAAAAAAACCACAGAACAAAAACCTGAATCGCTACAGAGATGTAGCGCCGTACGATCACACTAGGATTATACTTAAAAGAGGTGTATGTGATTACATTCACGCCAATCTTATACAGGTAAATATAACTGAGAAACAATGCAAACAATTTGCGTATAATTTGAACGACCGATATAACGGATATTGCAAATATATTACACAATTTTCGTTGTCTGTACATTAGGTGAATCATGCTGAAAGGCAATATATCCTGACGCAAGGACCTTTGCCAAATACCGTCAGTCACTTTTGGTTAATGATATGGGAGCAAAATAGTAGAGCTGTGTTGATGTTAAACAAGATAATCGAGAAAAACCAAATCAAATGCCATCAATATTTTCCACTGGACGACATAAATCCTACCTTGACGTTCGAAGACGTCAGTATAAAGGTGGATTACATCAGCAAGAAAGAATCGTCAGATTATACCACTAGAACGTTACGGTAAAGGAATGCATGTATTATTAATTGCATCACATTCTCAAGACTCCCCCTTATAATTGGCAATAATTCGTAATATTTTTTGCAAGTATTATGACGTAATATACAATGTCTTCAATTTGTCTCTTACAGTATAACGGACTTGGAGAGTAACGACAGTAGGGAAATTTTACATTTTCATTATACCACTTGGCCAGACTTTGGAGTACCACAACGTCCAACGGCCTTTCTACACTTCTTGGCGGACGTTAGGAGATCAGGAGCGTTAGATCAAAATGTTGGCCCACCTGTCGTTCATTGTTCTGCTGGAATTGGAAGATCGGGAACGTTTTGTTTGGTTGACGCATGTCTAGTACTGGTACGTGGAACGCAGCAAACGATTTCTTCGGCAGTCGTTAACCACGTGCTGTTTGATTGCAGATTGAAAAGTACGGTTTAAACGCTTTGAATGTGCGGCACGAATTGATGGAAATGAGACGGTCTCGTATGGGGCTGATACAGACACCCGAACAACTCTGTTTTTCATACGCTGCTATTATTCAGGGAGCGAAACAATTGCCACTCGAGAGCATGGTAATTAATAGTCGCTATTGTTTATCAAGACTATATAATAACAATTACAATATTTTTTTTCTTAAATTTTTATATCTTTTTATTGATATTTTAATGGACCGAGAGATCTGCGCATTCTTTTCCTGCGACGCATGTCTGATTTTAATGAGCAAAACTTTTAGATAAGAAAATGTTTTTAAAATTATTTCGATAGGAGTAAATTCTAATCAAATTTAATCACCAACTCACTATATTTTACAACGCACTTTACAGGATATGAACAACGAAACAATTGAAGATGAAATAATAATGTATGATGAAATGAATAATAAGAGTAACCATCCATTAGAAAGAGACGATGAACCTCCTCCTCTACCACCTCCAAGAGGAGAGTCTTTAACTCGTAGTATAATGGCAGATCTAAGCTCGGATGGCTCGACAGATAATGGTATTTCTCTCTTTCTCACTGTAACAAAAAAAAATTATTTTGTTAAAACAAATCTTTATCTATATAATAGGTGGTATTAATATAAAAAGAATTTGTGTCAATTTCAGACAATGAATCAGAAATAGGTGGACCGCCTGATAAACCGCTACCAAGTGAACCACCGAATCATGTAGAATTATCTGCAGATACAAATCTGTCGACGTCTATTACAAATTGTGTAGGGGAACAAAATGCGGACGACGGCGTGGTACTTGACGAAGGTCTTTCCGATGATGCTGAGAACTCTCTTCTAAATAATTCTCCGTCCAATTCAGACGCGTGAGTAACGTCTCTCTTAGTAACAAACGCAAATTATTTATTAAGAAAAAAAAATTTTTTTTAAAAAGGCTTTGAGATAACGAATCACAATTAATAATAAGGTATGCTTATGAGAGCCAAATGCAGATGTCAATGTATAAAAAATAATCTTTATTGAAGTAATAATAAGGAAAATTGCAAATTACTTCAATAATGATTACTTTTTATTTAACACCTGCATTTGGCTCTTATAGGCATACCTTATTATTAATTGCGAATTATTTAATATTCATGTATCTTAACGATTATGAATTTTGTTCTCTTGAAGCAGGAAAGGGGAAGTACGTCGGCGCAAGATGGAAAAGAATGAACGACTAGCGACACAAGTACGCGAGATGAAACGCCGGCAGAAGGAGATGGAAGAATGGCAGAAATTCAAGAGGTCATTATTTAACCCCTTTAACATAAGCTTAGGCATTGGGATCGGTGGGGGTATCATAGCGATCTGTTACTACCTGTACATGCGCAGTTAAATATGTCGTGTTACATTTTAAGGGTGTCGTACACGTACGTACACGCATCACCTTTTGAACTGTCGGTAACATTTCGATGACTTGCAATCGAGGAAAGTCATTTTTAATATAAGATTCTATTGCGAGATTTTAAAAACCTAATCTTTGCTGAAATAGCTTTGAAAGAAAGTAACGTAACAAAAGGATTTCGTATCGTACGATCGGCAGTAGAATCAATATCGCCAACAATATCGCAAACGATACTGTCTCCATTATCGAAAGAACAGGAAACATAAGCAATGGGGGGA
>NW_012028846.1:11144-31160 GCF_000956235.1 Wasmannia auropunctata | reverse complement strand
GGGGGGGGGGAATAATAGAAAACAATAGAAGAAACTAAAACAATGCTAAGAAGTGCAAGATAATACATTTCTTGGATTGCATTGTTACAAATGCGAGTAGTAAGAGGGAATAGAAACGAGATGAAGAAAAGGAGATGGACTTTCGATTTGTATTTTTATATTGTGATTTATTTTATGAGTAGAATGTTAGAATATATGTATGTTCTTTTTTTCACAATTCTTTTATTACACTCGCTACCAAGAAACGAATAGTTTATTCCGCATTTGTGCTTATGAAAATATATAATGAAATAAATTTTACACAGTTCTTGTAGATAAAATACTTACAACTATAGGAATTGTGTTAAAAAACAATCTAGGTAAATTACTTTTGTAGGTAATATTTACTCAAGAGCTAATTATTATATCACGATATAATCGTATAATTTTAATTAAATTTATAATTGTGTGGATTTGCGTGAAGTTCGATCATCTGATCTTTTTATTTACTTACATAGCGTTGATGATACGCTCGTATAATGATGACGTAAATGTCAGAACAGAATGAAAATCACGGATATATATGTCATTAAATAACTTTGACTTTATTATTTCTTGCAAAATAGAGCATTTTTATCTAGCTAAATTCAATCTTTTTATTCAGTTAATGATAAGTAAAAGTAAAAGGGCAGACTATATTTCTGTGATTTTCAATTGATAATCAGTTTAATCATTTATACAAATGATTAAATTTGATGTTAATTTTAGTCCAAAATTAGTCTAACTTTTTATGAAGAGCTAGGATAAAAGACTTATTTCCAAATTAGCTTCATAATTTATAATTTAAATTCATATTTTCAAAATATAATGCAGTTTATGTGCTAGAAAACTATGCAGAAGTTGAGAATGTTGAGGTCATAAGCACATAATCTTCATTTTTTGTGAAAATATGAATTCAATGATCTAGAAATAATCTATTCAATTTCTTTAGTAGCGTTAAATGGATATATTTAGTGATAGGCCTAGAGAGAACTTGTTAAACAATTTTATTATAGTTCCATAGATAAATGTTTTTTAATTGCTGATTCGAGTAGATTCTACTGTTTTAATATCAAAGTCATTCGTGAAAATTTAGATTATGCGCATATTGTACATTAATTACTTCATAAAAGAGTTTAAAAATGTTTCTCATTTATTATAACAATCTTGCTTAATATTTTTTATTGTTTGGCTATGAGTAAGATATACTGTTTTTCTAACTCACATTCTTTTTCTTTTCCTTTTTTTTTTTATTACAACAAAGAATATATAATCTCATGCAAATCGCCATCTCGGATGATGATGTTTGATACAACTATATACTGATAAACTCATACAGGTCGCCGTTGTTCACATGAATTTTATTGATTTTCATTATGATAGATTGTAGAATTAACTATTTTATTCTGCAACAAGACATCCCTCATGTACGAATGTTAGCTTCAAATTTCGTACGCTTATAAGTAAAATTATCTTAGATGCGATCATGCAGAAAGATTGAATTTTCCATGTTTATCAAGAGAACTTTTGCTGACAAATTATTATTATTTTTTTACATTTTTTTCCATTATTGAAGAACTTACAAAAAGGATGTACGAATTTTTGATATGCAAATTGTTGACAAAAAGCAGTAAAAGGAAAAACAGACAAATCTGCTATAAACAAGCAGTATTTTTCAAGAGTTACTAGTGATCTCTGCGATATTCTCTCGCTTTTAATTTTTCTTTAAATCGAATCCTATATTTGTGCATTTATCTCGATATCCTTATTAAACTTCGAAAATTTAGTAATAAAAGTTACATTAATTGTTAGAAGAGAAGAGTTGGGAAGGGTTTAAAAAAAAAAAACGAAATCTTAGAAAATGCGAATTCCAGCTCATTGCTCAACGGCGCACGTTTGCAAAAACTGTGCATTGAGCATTGGACAAAGACTGAGTACGTCTAATGACTCCTAAGGGAGGGACTAGAAGGAGAAGGGAATAAACGAGCGGTAAAATAACGAAAGTTAAGCCGGCGTATTTCTTAAGTCGAGCTTTTATATAAGCCACTTTGAGAGAAAGACTTGTCAGATCGTGTTCCAATCCAAAGATGAGGCATGATGCGAGAATATGTGCGTCGCGACGTCTTGAAAAGATGCGCGTCACTGGAGCGTATTTTTTACTTTTGTACGTTAACTACCGTTGGAGCACGATCTCCCAACGTGGGTTTTCAGACACGTCGCACTTGCGCATATCGACCTGCTGCTCGTCTTCGCGTTAATTATGTGCGTTAGAACGTTGCAAGAGAAATTGAATTGGAAAACGGAAAATGGGAGCGATATAGGTACTCCGCGCGGAACACGATGTCGTGAGGGGATATGCAGTATTCTATTGTCAACAACACGTTTTTAACTTTACGCACTAATATACTATTGTTATCTAATTTTTATCGAGATATTATTTATGTAAGTATAAAAAACCGCAGTCTGCGACGATTCGATTCGAAACGGAAACGACCGCGATTAGTCTCGTGACGATCGTTATCCTTGTCATTGGCGAAACTCACCATGACGTGAAGATCACCTGATCATTTTCATGCGTCTTGAAATTGAGCCGAGAAACGTGTTGAAATTTCGAGGACGGCACGTAGTTTGCATAGTAAAAAAAAAAAATCGCAATCCATCCGCCGTTTTTTTACGCATGATGAGAAAGAACCGAGACGAACGATCGTATAGACGCTCATCTCTCCTGTTGTTGGCGATCGCGCGAAGCTTCCGGAAATGGGACATACGCTCATGAAAATTCACAGGTCACGAAGACACGGTGCTAATTAAAAGTTCCAAAATCGATGTGTGCGTTCCGAAGTGCGTGCGTTCGTTCGTACGTGCGTGCATGCGTGAGTGGATACGAGGTGAGAAGCGCGTGTATGGTAGAGCGAATGCGAAGGAATGAAGAAAGCAGTCACCGATGTTGATCGTGCAACTCACTTTATCGAAACACTATTCGGGAAAATGCGGACACGGTTTCGCACTGTCAGAAATTGATTTCTCCTTTTAATACAATTTTCAAGTAGCATTTCACCTTTTCAATGTAACGTTTTACATTTAAAGATACCGTGTTTTTCTCTTACCGATTATATTAGGTATGACAATCTGTTTTCGTAATATGTATATGTATAAGCCTTTGAAAAAGTATCTCTATGGACTTCACATTCAGCATCGGACAAGGCACGAAAGAGAGCAGATCCAGCGACGCATTCTTTTATACTAACTCGTGTGCATACAATAGATATAACGTTATACAAACAAACAAACAAAAAAAACACAGAAACATAGCTAAGTGCCTACTCGTACAAACAAGGGGAGGGAAGGGAAACCACAGCGATCGGTGTATAGTGTAACGGTAGCGACTTCTCCCCTTTTTGAAAGAGCATAGTCACCGTGAAAGCGAGCCGTTTTTATTACCCGACAATATATAAATAGATAGTTATCTAGTAAATCCACGGCTGATTTATTCGAAATGGCACTTTCGAGGGTGCTCCCATCATTGAGATAATATCAAAATATATCGCTTTTCGCCTTGTCGGTTTTATTTATTAATTTTTTTCGTAATGCACAGAATTTTTGTGAATAACGGGTATTTTTTTGATAATCAAGAAAAAAGAAAGAACTTAGTTTCTTCAACAAAATCGCTTTCTAATCGTAAAAATTGGCTGGACTGGAATGGAATTAATGTAATGAAAATGCAGATCTTGTCAGACTACAATTCACGTCACGCATTTTTATAATTAACATTTTTTAAGATAACGTCCTATAGAGAAAGGTCATTTCGAATCGATCAATCTACCATAATCTCCGGATTGCCGAGCGATCGTGTATCAGGGTACTGAAATGCGAGCGATAATGTCGAGCTTATTCTCGGGTAGAAATCGATTTTATATATCAAACTAGACGCGCTTGATTTCGCGCAAGGAAATTTTGACAGCCGCAGGAACTTCAATTTAAAGCAATATACGTGGGTCATCGTGGCAATGTCGATCGATACGCTTGGCAGCCGGATTTATAATAATAAGAATCGAGTGTACGCATTAGGCAGATGTAAGAATGGCGAGACAGAGGAAGTTGAGACGACCCTTGATTCTTAGAAGCGCACCAGCTAGAGCATACATTTTATAAATCACGATGTCGATTTAATCTACACAATGCATTCTTTATATACGACGGGGCCTTTTTACAATTACTGACGATTATCAATCGTTGATTGTCGACGCGAAAAAACATGGATTTAACTCAATACGCAAAATAGATAATTGTGAGCGTGCTTCTCAAAAGGATTAAGACAAAAGTATGTGAAGGTGGAGAAAGCTGAACGCTTGTCCGATTAATCGATTGTCAATTGGACATCTTACAAAATGAACGTATTTATTATTTCCATAATTTTTTTAGTTCTATTAAAAATTGTAATAGGTAGAAGACAATAGAAATTGTAAGAAATTGCAAGAAGAGATTTGTAAAATTTGCTAATAGAACAAAAAAAAATTGTGGCGATATATTAAGATGATTATATGGAAGAATATAATTTTTTTACGCTGTTATACTTGTATATTAAAAGTTCGAAGATCTAAAGATCTAAAAGGATAGTCGATTAATCGTACAGCGTCAGTTAAGGGTAATATCTCTTCTTAGCCCATTCTGCATCCTGCACAACTCGAAACTGTAATTAATTACATTTATGATGTATCGTTGTAGAACTATAGCGTCGAATGGTATTTTAATGTATAGAAAACTGAATGCACAGTAAAAGAGAGGAAACGGAAATTGGAAGCGTGCGTGTGAAAGAAAGAATTGAATAAAAAAAGAGAAAGAGAATAGGTGAAGAGAGGAATGAAGCGCGAGATTGTTTCAAACATGAATTACCAGTAAAATTTTACAAATTTGAGACTTTATTAAACACTAAATTTTTTCGATATAGTCTTATTAACTTCTTGAAAGTTATAACGATGTGTACTTGTTTTTTTAGACATATTCTTTGGTTAATTGAAAGCCTGTTTTCTCGATAATGCTCGAATATTTATTCGTTACTCATAATTATCGAATATCAGCTTAGATATTATCTGTTTACATACAATTAATTAATACGACGGAATGATCTTAATGATGGGACGATGAGCAACGTAAATTACTGTTCTTTCGTTCCTCTCCTTCACCTAAATTTCATGACGGACAAGTTACACGGATAGGCACTGGATGACACATGAAGATTTGCATACAATAAAATTATTTATACGGAAGTAACGAAACGGCAAGATCAATGCTCTCACGAATACGCACGTGCATCAGGCCGATTCGTTCGAAATGATTTCCTCCTGCGAGAACGCTCTCGTCAGTAGAGGCAGTACTTGGCAGATATTTTACACAAGTGGAAGTAGCGTTGTGAGAGTAGAATCTTTCGCATTGTAGATTTCATACACCATGAATTTAAAACACGTATTTCTTACAATTGTGCATTTTTCACACCGCGAATTTATTTTCGCAAAATATACATTTCTGTGGAGATTCCGGATTCATGTACTATGGATTCAGGTAATACAGATGTTTTTTTACCGAACCATCGGCGCAAGTGTAGTAGATCCCAGACAATCGCGACAAAGATATCTCAAAATTGTTTAACCTGATTTACTTTCTTTCATTTATATTCTCATATTAGAAAGACATAGACTTGAGTAGGATTAGCGCGATAGATTATTGTTTACTTAAATTGGATAGGAACATATTTTGTTTAGTATGTTTTGTTTTAACATCTGTAACGTCCGATGGTCTATCCCAAAAAAAATTTGGTGTCTACCAGGAGTTCCGTAAAATCTTAATAAAAATCAAAATGTTTTGCATCTATCTGCATTTATATTTTATTTGTAACTAACGTATTCGATTTTGGTTTTTAAGCAATATTGAAAATTGGCGACTCTTGGTACGCATATTATTATATATTCCAGTTAGATTAGTCTCTCGGCAACAATAACGGCTGTACTAATATCAATATAATTGATTGAATATTTTGGGTAATACTTTGAATTGTATAGTCACGAATCTCATTTTCGCGAATTGTTGACAGTTAGATAATAGTACATCAGTTATTGATATCTTTCTCTATCTTAGATTTGATTGGAGCGTTTATTTCGAAAATTTGTTTTTTTATGCATAACATTAAAAATGGCATTAAAACATTTATGAATGAATTCGTCAATTCTTGATATTGCAGAATTGAAGCTGTACACCATTTTCGAAATAAACGGCTCGATTCACGACCTCGATTCCGCCCTTGTACTCTGGATTTGGAAATTTTCAACTCGCATAGACTCCGAGATACTTACATATATGTTCGTAAGCGACACGAATCGTGCAGTCCCTCTCGTGTTATCACTTAGCGCATATTTAATTATTTTACTCTCGTTTACCGTCACGTACTTAGTCTTTCACGTCCAACTAAACCTCGTAGAGATCCTCATCTGATGATTTCTTTCAGATCAAAAAGCGAAACTACCGAAAGCGGCGAATCTGTGCACGAGGAGGCTGAGTCCACCATCTAAATTGAAAGAAAAAAAAAAAGAAAAAAACCGTCCTTCCATAGTTCTAATTCTCCGTTGTGTGCCTTGTCACATTTTAAAGGGAATCGTGCTAGACACAAGAATCTGTTTCAGTACAATAAAAATATACTTAATAACATTTAATAGAAAAACAAGTAAATAAATCAGACTGTTTACTACACAGAAATACGATGTACATATATTTGCGTTAGCGAGTTCTCGAGTCCTGGATTATATTTAAGGACGAACGACTCGCGATTTTCGTCCTTTCCTGATTTTTAGTAATTTTACAAAAATTGAAGGAAACAATTTTTAATTGACAATTTATTTTCTACAATACATTAGGCATTAACTGTAAAAGGAGCATAAAAAATAAACGAAGTCATAAATAAAAATTGAGCAGCAAATGTGTTAAACTTGATATAATTTCGTCATTTTCTCTATTTGATTTGTCGATAATAAGATGATGAAGATGAATAAATTAAAAAAAGATTTACATCTGTTATTTTATTAAAGAATCAAAATTTGATTTTTTATTACATATTAACGAGTAGAAAGTTTCCGAAATGACGAATTATTGTGCAATATTGATAAGAACAAGATTAAATTTTCACATATGCTGTGATGTAACAATGTGTAACGTGGCGCTTTAGAGACGCCTCTTTCTTATGTCATGCGTCACGTGAAGATCTGACGACTACATCTTAGGTAATAAAATATTTAACAAGAATATTTTCTATGTAACACATTAAAAACAAAATAAATTGTTGAGACTTATTCTTATTATTTCGATTGAAATAATCGATAATAAGTAATGTAATAATAGATCATTAATCATGCGCGTGGTTAATTTAATATTACGGCATAAAGCCAATTCTCTGTATATCAACTATTTTATAATTATTTTAAATAAATTATTACCTTTTGTTATCATAAAAAATATACATTAATTAAAAAAATTTAATTAAGTTTTTTAATTTGTTATTCTAAACTTGATAAAACTAATAGTGAAGTACAATAATATTGTAATAAGAAATAAAATAATAAAGAAAAAAATAATAGAATTTTTGCGAATGCCATAATATTCAAATATTTAAATTGATAAAACCTTATAAATTTACCTAAATATATTTCATATGAGTTGAAAAATATATCCTGAGTACAATCACAAGACACTGTAAATCTAGATAAAAGCCGCATTTTACAGAATGTACTAGCAAGATTGCGGCGAAAAATGATTCTGTCGCCTTGTTTTGATGGGCGTGTATTTGCAAGATAATTTTGGGAAATCTCGAATATGTGCGCAAAACGACTACATACTAAATTATCAACATTTTACGCGTAAATAGGCAAGCATCGAGGGGGACGTTCCCTTGTAGCCAAGTTAACACCTGCAAGGCCGGTAAAACAAGGAGCAGCGTAGTACACCCAGGATACATCGGCGGTGTGTCATGTCTACCTGGTTTACCAGGTCTGTTATCACCCGCCGTGGAGCGTCATTGTATAATTAGCGTGCTCTCGTTTGACGTCATAGTTTCATATAAATACCGAATGCCCGATCTCGGCCACCATAAACTCGCGAGAGAGCTGTCTACGACGTGCTATTATATTCTCAGCAAACGCTTCGCATTGAAACGTTACTTCCTCTTTTGAGTAACGTAATCTTGAGCGTACGAAAGCGATCATTACTTTCTCTTGCAAAGTATTGTCAATATAATCCGATACTTTCAAGTACAGCATGGTAAGCATATTTTCCTCGAGTTTAAACAGATCATTTCTATTGAGCTGCACAGTTTTTGTTTCTATTACAAATTCGACATCCTTCGTATAATTTAAGAAAAAGTTTTCTTGCAAATAATTAAAAAAATAAATAAATTAATTGAATTGAAATTCCAGAACTTATTTGAATCGTTTATCAAAAATCATAAGTTTGTTTTATTTTAATGAAAGTTCATCAATAAATCTTATAAATGTATATTTTACAAGTATATTGATAATTTTTGAAAAATACCTAATAAGTTTTATTTGGAATTATATTTTTCAAACATCTTATGACTATTCGCAAATCTTTAGATGTTGTATAAAGGCGCAATCTCTTCTTCTTTCTTAGATGGCTGGTACATTCATTGTCTTTGCGCTGCTGTCCATCGCTTGTTCTTACGCATCACCTCTTAGAACGGCGAGCATTTATGGCTCTCCCTTACTTGTTGTGCCGATTATCGTTCAAGAACTCGACGATCCTCAAGCTTTGACAAACGAGAAATCGATGTACGCGTTAAACGACAATTCTAAAATTGCAAATGATATCGTGAATCTCGAAAAACGCAGCGCAGAGGAAGCAAATAATGATGATGATCTCGAGACTGCAGCTGGTACCAACGTTCTTCGTCCTCTCTTCGTCTATCGTCAGCAGGTCGCGTATCGACAACGTGCCAGGGACGCCGTTCGACGAGGTAGGCGAATATAAGCGGGAGAGGGAAAAATCGATTTGGAGATTTCAACAATTATTGCAACTGATTGTTATCTCATTTTGGTATTATTGGGAAGATAATACATTCGAGATACTTGGAGACCTCCATAAAAAGCCTCAATTCTACAGATCTTCAAAATCCTAAAGAAGGATTAAAAAAGAATCAAGTCCGAGCTGTATTGAGAAAAAGATCTCATTTAAACAAAGATACGCAAAGATCGAAGAAAGATGGACAAATTAAAGGGAAACGAAGGTTAAACAAAATATACAAACATCTGTTCTGAAAAATAGCAAGCTATAATCATATGGCTCATTTTTATAGCGAAACTCATATCCGATATTCATATACAGCCTGGGGCTGTATGAAATAAAGCTTGCCGGTCGCGGATATTCATAGATCCACGTGAGCGGCGAAGAATAAGAACTCAAGCTTATAAGCAGCGAAGCGGAAGACTCGCACCGGTATGAAAATTTTGGACGCAAACAAAACTGTTCTCTTGTCGACGAAGCTTACCGCTGAAATAAAACTGTGTGAGATATGGAAAAAAAAAATACGGAAGACCGAAAAAAGGAAGTTTTCGTATTGAAAAAGGAGTGCACTGTAAAACGGTAGCAAGGGGGTATTGAACTCGTTAGTATAATTACGCTAAAAGGTTGTAGCTCTCGTTATTTCGGCGAAGATTAACAGTGTGAATTATAACGAGCACGGACTAATCTTGCTGATTCAGGAAGATCCTTCTTTTAACGGCAAGCGAAGCAACAAGTGCGATAAAAAAAAAATCAGGAAAGCATTTTTTAGTTCTACATTACGATCACATTATGATCTCTGGTAAAAATCCTGTAGATTTAAGTCAGATTGAAATTAAATCTACAAAAAGAGAGTGCTGATTAAAATAATATGTAGGATAACAGAAAAATTAGAGGAAGCGCGCAGTATGTATTCTCTATAATTTATAATGTAATTAAATAGTGATAATTATAGCATTTCCTTTTAATTGTAAGATAATCGAAAGCTGTCTACCAAAGTTGCGTTACGCAAGCAAGCAGATTAATGATGTTGTGGATACTCGATATGTACATATGAGAATGTTATTTGTAATACGATTTCTTTCAGTGTAAATGTTACGTGTGTAATGAAATAAATACGTGTGTGACATTTTATAAATAAATGTAGAATATTAATTATACATTTACTTCTTATTCCTGTCACAATTTACAAATAATATATAAATGTGCTTAACATAAGAATTAATTGACATAATGTCTTAATATAGTGGATACGTTTTTTATAATCTTTCGATATAATTAATAATCTACTTTCTTGTCGTAACATAAACTTGTTATTGATACATTATAAGCAGATGTTCATTGAAATATAGAATTGAGAACAGAAATTGATAGAACAATAATAGTACAATAATTTATTACTTAATTTTATTAAGTAATAGTAAAAAGATTATTAAAAATAT
Organism: Wasmannia auropunctata; assembly: GCF_000956235.1. NCBI lineage: Eukaryota > Metazoa > Arthropoda > Insecta > Hymenoptera > Formicidae > Wasmannia > Wasmannia auropunctata. The sequence goes on along the minus strand of NW_012028846.1, from coordinate 20,643 downwards.
TTTGAATTTATTTTTTAAAGAAATTAAACATGAGCTTAATTTAATTGCAAACATTAATTTTTATTGATAAAAATGTAATTTTAATTATAAAATGTTGTTAAAAATATTTCAGGAGCAATCTCTTCTCAAGAAATTACAATCTAAAGTTTTATTATAAGTTTAAGATTATTTATTAATACATTTCTCTGTCTTTTTTCATCAGGAATATTTTTCATCACTATTTTTCCAAGATCTACTTACATAAATCTGGCTATGCAAATCTAATTTCCCCTCAAAGAGAGGAGAAAGAAAAAATCTCAGAAACTTTTAGATTTATTTCCCTGGAAATACAGGATATCTCCAATAGTTACGATAAGGCTCCCTCCTGTCATTCGCTCGATATCTTTGATTCGGAAATGATCCTCGGTAATATGGATTCCAATACGGATACGGAGGCGGATATCTATCTTCAGCCACACGGAGATCCCCCTCGTAACTCGGATTCCGTTTCGGCGGAACAACATCGTTGTTAAACTTGACATGGCTCGATATGTTGTCGATCGATGCGAGGGTCGAATAATTCGCGTCGCCTTTTTCAGCTTGGCGACTTAAACGAGCCGGTATCAAACCATCGGGATCTAGTAGGATATCGTGCGACGACAAACCTACAGATGGTCCCTCTTTGTGATACGCATCGTCCTCTCGATCGTCATTACGTCTTGAGTGCTGCGTATCCTTGATAAAGCTGCTTGAAAAGTTGCCAGTTGAAGTTGTGTTCGATGTATTTGATGCGTTATTCAAAGATGATTGATTTTTTGCGTGTTCTCCAACCTGGGTAGCAGTCATCACGGGATTTTTATCGATCAAGGGATATTTAGTATTGTTCTGCTTCAGATCTGCGTGATTATTCTTGACATCTCTTACGTCATGTATGCTGTCCCACAAAGTTTCAATCGTTGACGATCCTGCGGGCGTTGATCCTGCCAGGATCGCGAGAGAGCAGAGGCTGTAGAGGATGATGCTGAAGCGTTCCATTTGTATCGCGGATTTTCCGTATGGTACAGAGAGTACAGTTCCCAATTGCCGACTAATAGCTCGGAAAGTTGAAGCAAGTCTTTTATAGCTTGCTATTCAGGATTCGTCGCTAAGTCACTCGTCAAACACCATCGAGTCTCGATATCGTTAAGAGTGCGCTAACGATAAATACAATATTTCTTCGTGGTCGCGGTCAAACAGCACTTGTTGAAGTATTCCAACGTTCTCCTACGTCTTACATTATTTCACGATCGTTTCAGAAACTTATGGAATTCAAGAAATTATATCTAAAAACGTTAAATAAAGTGGACGTCTAATCTTTTGCAATTTTCTTCAGTTTTAATTTATTATTAAAGCTATTAAAATATAAAAGGATAAAACATAAAAAATAAAATACTAGCTCACAGTAAGTCAATCAAAACAGAAAAGACAATATTTTGTCATCGTACGAAAATTTATGAAGAAATACAAGATCACAACCCGTCAGAAATAATTGTCATATGATTGACGATTATGATCTGCCTGATGTATGATCTTTATAATGCAGCATCCGCGCGACGAAGTTTACCGCAAGGTTGATACTCACGTTTATTAGCAGAGTAACGATAATTCTTTCAGCACGTCGTATAAAACCAGTACGATCCGTTATACCTTGACAGAGCTGGAAAATCCTTGGCGAAGCAGTCTCGTCGCAGCAACAGGAAGAAACATCGTACAGTTTCGTCACCGCGATGAAAAACGACTCAGCGGTACGTTTTTAGATCAATCATTCAAAAAGTCCACTTTTCACATAGCAATTAACACAGCATATATAAATGTACGAAGAGTACAAGCTACACATTTTGCGTCACAGACAATCAATACAAACTTCTATTTTAGGATTATTTATAAAATTACGGGAACTATGAAAACTATATAGTTTATTAAATTAAAACTATTATCATTTTGATTATTAGCGATAAATTCAAGTTAACATAATGCGATGAAATATTTAATTTTTTAATGACAAATCGATGTCGCGCGTTAATGTTTTAGATAAATACTTTTTCAGTAATTAATAAATTCATCAAATTAATATCTTGAGAAAATAAATTCTCGTATTTTTAACTTTAATCTATTTAGAGTATACAGCTTCGTCTTTTAATTGCATTCGAGTCATAGATCATAACTTAAATAGCTTATATTTAAAAGACTTTATTGATTGCATTTTGTAGCTTGGAAATATCACGTTTTTTGTGATCTTTTTATTATTCGCGGGCATATCGGACGGAAAACCTATTGAGTATGAAGATATTGAAAATCTGTTACCAACGGAACCTCAGACTACGAATGATACATTAGCCGCTATTGTGAGAGATCCGGTGGTGCAAGATGCTGTGCAAAATACGGTCGGCAATGGAACTTTACAAGGCCTGGTAGTAAAGAAGAAAGTGCTCGTTATGCCCGCCACTGAACCCACTAAGGTTTACTTATAACATTTATATGGATTTTTTATACGTACAATTAATTATGAATATTATACCTAAAAAAAATATTCTATCCTTTAGCAGTACCCTCTTGATGCTAAAAGATTTTCCTCTTATATACGTCTCAAGAAGATATTCTAAAATGTAGAGGAATATCGAATTACTACGAGTATATATTCTAAAGTATAGAGAAATATCGAATTACTATGAGAATTTATTCTTGATTATAGCGCATGATCCACTTCTTTATAGATAAATACGCGTTAAATAGCTGAGGAATATGCTTCATGTAAAATTTTTTTGTCTAGAGGAAATGCTTAAAAGAATTTCCCGCTTATAAGTAGAACATTTTTTTGGGTGTACTCCATGCAACATTTCTATGTATCTGCTTCACTAAAGAATACGATGTTTAAAAAGCGAATACTGCTGTTATTAAGGACACCTGTTAATTATTATGATTACGATCGTTAGCTTTTATTAACGATAACGAACAACTTCAAAGCGTAATTAATCTTTTATATAACAGCAGTTTGGAAAATGCTAATTAGTTATGGAAAAGAATTATATAATCTTACAACAATTAGTTGTTGCTCAATTCATATTAAATGCGCCAATTTGTTTTCAGTATAAAAACAAATATCTGTAGGCAAACAGAAAAAGTTTGAAGTTTATAATATATATTCGAATGTCCTATATTGTGTTATTTGAAGATATTCTCTTTAAGGTGGTGTCACAGCGTGAGCAGGTTCTCGTCGTGCCCATGATGCATTTAGAGGATGTACGGAAAAATATAACGGAGACCGTAAATGCGGAAACTGATGTAGACGGCTTGACATCTACAGCTGCTCAATCTTTCACCGAAACTGATGCGGATGAATACACAAACTCGGTAAAATATACAGAGACGTTGATATCCCATCATCGTAATCTATTTGTTTAAAGTATAAACTGTGTGCAGATCGTCGACGTTTCGCGTGTAATTTACGAAGAAATAATTAAAGAACATGTGGATCGAACATAACGTTACCGAACACGTAATCTTCCAGGAAAGCACAGATATTTCTTCGTCCTATGGATCGCAGCCTGATGATTTCTACGAAGCATTAACCGAGACGTCTAAAACCACGCGGAAGCCGTTCCTTATCGACAACATACCGCAAGAAATTCCATATCTCGTGCCAAACCCAAGTCAGGAAATAGCGCCTCCGGAACATCCACAACCCGCAATATCGGTACCAATCATCGCGTTCCTCGATCCCGCAAAAATTTCTGATGATAAAATTGACGTGCCGATCGCGGCGGCGTTATCGCGGCAAGATGAAACCTTAAAGAGCCAATTGGAGAACGGGCGCGACGAAATTCAACGGAACGTTCAAAATTACGTCGACAAAAGCTCGTGGAGCGTGGATCCCAATAATTGGCAACTTAATCCATCCCCTTCGGAGGTAAATCAATTTTTCGCAATAATTTAAGACAATAATATTCTGTAAGTTTTTCATTTTTTAGGAACCGTGAAATTTCGATTAATTGGTGGTCAAGTGGTAAAAACACAATTGTAAAACATTATTATGATTTATTATATCTTCAATTAGCATGATTAAATTCAAATAATATATATAATAGCATTATATAGCAGTTGTTAGACGTTATTAGACGTTAGAAAATAATGCAGAAAATTAAATCTAAAATTAAACTGTTATTAAAGACGCTAGTATATTTAATAGGTAACATTTAAAAATTGCTATAAATTATAATTGTTACCATCCAATTATTATAACCGATTAATTTAAAAATTTAAGTTAGTTATAATAGTTTGTGTTTAAAGATATGAAAATAAATGTGTGAGAGAAAATTAAAAAAGATGTTTCTTCACCATAGATGGAAGTATCATCTTCACCGTACGGGCCGAGTACAAAAGAGATCAAATATATGAACAATATTAATTCTGAAAATACGTTGCCCGTTACAATGTCCCGTATTGATGTTGTAACGCCACTCTTTTGGACTTCGGATGCGGATATTAATTATCCCAAAGATCCACGCGACATGGAAGTCGCCGCGGATATTGTCTTTAGACCGCTCTTCAGATACCGACAAGAGGTGCAACGGAGATCTTACAGAAAGCCGGTATATCAAAGATACAATCCTTACGATTCTTATCCAAGACGTAATTATCGATATAGACCCCGATATTCCGATGATTATTATTAGTATTTTAATAATAGAATGTATGTTCTTATTACTAAAAAATTGATATGACGTAAGTAAATAATTATCTTTCATAATAATAGTGTCAAGTTAAATGTTAGCTATGCTAACTTAATTTACATTAAAGTTACATTAAACTACATGAAAACTACGAATTACTATTTATAGCGATTTTTATATTTTGAACTCAATTTTTTCAAGTTTGTAAAATTTGATTGATAAAATGCGCTTGGACCTGCAGTGTTTGAGTTAATAAATATTAACTATTAAATAAAAAATAAATTATATTTCAGAAACTGTCTAATTTTATACTACATTATTTAATCCTATCCTTTTTTTTCAAATATCTTTACGTTGAATGATGCATTATTTATCATAAATGAGTAATCGCACATAATAATCAGTTATCATCGATTTTAATTAACAACTCAGTTATGCTCAGCCTCTCGACTCAGTCACAGTCATAGTCAGATTTAAACTTGACATTGAATATTATTCCCAGTCTTTTGATGAACATGTTTTCTCACATTATATATGGATTCCTCAGGATAGAAAGTGTATATATGTTAAATGATCACGAATTTACCGCTAAAAGCAGAAGCTGGAATTAATTTAACATTTACTGGACCGCGCGTTTCGAGATATTTAGAGATTTATCTGCAGAGCGTCCAGACATACATGAATTGTGTGTCTGTATACGTTTATTCTAAAACGAAAGGTGAAAGGGAGTCTGTGTATAGAAAATGTTCTATCTCGAGAAATATATAAAAATTCGCGAATGCAGGTTAACATCTTTCAACTATTTTCATGAGAAAAATGAAGAAAGCCGGTATACGTGCTCCTTTCAAAAGTAGCATCATATATACATAAAAAGTAGGCTAAGTATGCATAATTTATTTGATATTTTAATCTTATTACCTGGTAGAACTAAATAAAATAATAATGAATTAATTTTTAGCGACTACTTAACAAAAAAATTTAAAGTATTGAACGATGCCTTCTCTGATTACATATTGTTGCAACTAATTTTTTAATAAATAAAGTTGCTTGATCATGACATATATATATATATATATATAGCGCGCTATTATACGTTTCATTATATTGTGCATATGTTTCTTAACAAAATAATATATAGATGTCTATAATTAATTATAACAATTTTATTAAATTGAAATTATTTACATATCATCAATACTTCTTTAGTAATTCATTTAATATTAAATGCATAACGTTGAACAATGTGTCTATAACAGACAGATCTTGTACACGTCAGTAAGTCCCTAACATCAAACGACAATAAAATTGCGTATGTTAGTCAAGTCTGTTCGGTCTCGTTAGGGGAATCGTTTAAACGATTATTGGCGTACTTACTAGGAATGCGGTGGAAATTAGTTGCAATCCGTAGTAAACGTGTCATTGTTAATGCCCTCGGGGCGAACGGTTAGTCACTCGCTCTTTCATCTATCCATTCATGTGAACTAAGACAGCGGTTGTCTAACTTCTCGTGATATTTCAGACTTCTTGATTAGCATAATAAATGCATGCCTCGTAAAAACCGGAATGATTTTAATTAAAATTCAAACATAAAACAACACGTCATTTATATCGATGTTTTGAATAGATTTAATTATTTTTGTCTTAAAGAAGAAAAAAGCGCTTATATAAAATTAAACAAATATTTTTCAGCCTTTTATTTAAATATCTCGACAAGTCAAAATATTAACGCTTAAAAATAATTAGAATAAAAAATATAATTCTTGTATTTTTTTCTAGTGTTAGTATCTTTATAGATAGAACAGAATTACTTTTAAATGAGAAACACTGTCACCGTCACCGTGGAAGAGTGGGAAAACCGCTTGCATGTGCAACACGTGTGAGTCGTACGTGCAAATGTTTAGCGATCAATGAATAGGTGTTTAACACTAGTAGAATATAGTTCACTATGAACTACAAGGAAAGGCCAAATTCAGTTTACGTTAAAATTAAAAGTAAGTTCCGGTATTCGTATCATCGAAATGACAAATCAGATTAATAATAATAAAAAACAAAAGAAATATCTTGAGAAATGTCCCAATAATGGTATCTAAATTAAAATAATACAAAATTTATGAATTTATAGTATATGGTATATATTATCCCATTATAATTTCTATTTTTTATTCATTAATTATCATCAATATGCTTATATTACAATATACAAAGATTGTCCTATAACTTCCTTATCAAAAAAATTTAATTTTAGATATAACACATGAATAAATTATATTAGTAATATACTAATTTTGTATTTAATCTCATAATATCCATAATCCACATCCTGAAATTATTTTGCAGAAATGACCAAAAGTCTGTTTCTCATTCTCCTTCTTTTCCATCGGGGGCTTTCACGCATGTCGATCACGGGTTGCAAAAGAAGCACCATGAATTTTCGAGTCTTTTCACCCGTTTGCGATTCGCGTTTACGAAGATGACTCACTACCGTAGTCTCGCAGTGGCGGGATTTTTTACTGGGAACAAGACTGCTCTCGCTCTACAACGAATATGCATATCGCAGACTCCTGTGTGTGAGGCTAACTTAATTGCGTTCTTCGAGATCGCTGACGGCTTACGTATATAACCGATGCGCGGTCGATCTTTCCCCTCAAACGCCGCTTAAGAGTCCGACCAAGAACTGGAAAGCCGCAATCAAGATATTTGTGACAGAAAGAAAGGAAGTACCGCTCTACGATGAGGTTGACATTAACGGTAAGAAACGAGGATAATATAATCTAATAATTAATCTAATTTCTTTCAAACTCTATCTTTTTCAACATTAAAAAAAAATTTTTAATCAAACGTTATTCAGAATACTGAACTATTACTGAACTATACTATTTTACTGTATTTTAATTTTAATCAGGTTGTAATTATTGTAATAGCATTAATATTCATTTCTTTATTTACCACTTAATTTAACATAATATTAGTTTAATATAAATTTTTATGTTAAAAGATAAAATTAATAATAAAAGTATAATAAAATTAAGATACCTATATAAAGTTAATAATCAACTTTGTGAAATTATTTTCAAAAAATAATTATTAATTACAAATATATATTATATATACTATAGTGCAATATTCCTTATTCTTATCAAAAATAGAACAGATTTGTCTAACTATATCAATCGTTATAATTATATATATCAATTAGATAAAATAGATAATAATAAAATGACAAATAATAATATTAATTTCAATATCTTTCGACAACGTATGACTTCTTTTAGTATTATTTTTGTAATCTTTTAATATTATGTTACATAACTGCTTTTATTAATCACACATTTTAAATTAATTATTTTTTATTAAAGTTTTCTTTTAATTTTCTGTTTAGACGTAAAGTTTTTGAGTGGTTTTTTTTTATTGGTTTGTAACATTGGTTTGTAACGATGAGAAGCGTTATATTGTGAAATATCTTCGTCAATCATCATTAAAAGTGGAAGTCGTAAAACTTAATGAAATTCCATTTTATCATCTTCATTAACAGATACTAATACATAAGACAAACAGGAAAATTATCATTGAATCTCGTCAAGTGATTTTCCGTGACCTCGCCGTGACATAGGTAACATTTTTTATTCCAATTGTGTAAATGGCATTGGAGTATATTCATTTGAGGAAACACGCAATCTTCCGGGTTTTTATTAAGTCATGATTAAAGCTATCGTGGCAGACCGCAGGAGATAATATTCCGTCATGTAGCAAAGATTACATCAACTTCAAAAGAATTTATAAACACCCGACTGCTTTCTTATAATTTAACATTTATCTTTTTATCGTATAAATATATATGTATACGTTTATTGAAAGCAATACTTTTCATCTATTCTCTTTTTATTTCAAATAAAATAAAGGATATTTTTGTTGATATAGAATATCTTTGTTATCTATGTCTAAAGATAGAAGTATTGTGAAAATTAACATCTTCGCAAATAGGTAAAAAAACTATGTAAACTATGTAAATTTCACTATTAATCTATTTTTCAGCTCTTTTTACTGGCTGTCTCGCTGAGCCTGAACAGCGCGCGAGCTCGTCAGCGCACAAACGTTATATTAAATTCCACCGATCGATCAATCGATCAACCAGATTACACGCAATCACGCAAATCCCCAGATGATGAGAGGGACATCAAGCGGGTGCAGATCCACAATCAAATTGGATTGGACGGTAAAGTGCGAAGAATCCAGTTGGATTCCGAGGAAGATAAACCGGGTATTCGCGCGTACGGTCTACCGAAAAGACGTTTACAAGATAACGGCGTTATCGAGAGATTGCATTTTGTAGAGGATCGTCGCATCGATGACACCTCGAAAAGTGGTCGATTGGTAAATATATTATCATAAATAGCATTTATGTGCCTGAATATGCAATTCGAATTTTCAAAATTTTTAATAAAATTTTAATTCTTGATATCATGTTAGCATTTGGAATATAAATTTATAACATAATATGAGATCACATTATATAGAAAATTTAAGAAAAATCTAAATTAATAATATATACATATATTATTAATTTAGATTTTTTAACTCAATAATAAATTTTAAGCAACGGGAAAGGATCAGACTATATACCTGACATCCCATACCAAAGGACAGATCATGTATATATATATATATATATATATATATACTCTCTAAAAGTGAATCAGTGGAATCATCACTGATTGTCAGTGTCATATTCTTTTCCGGTGACATACTTAGAACTATGATAAACAGTAATTATTTCAATGTCGCTTCAATGATAATACATTGATTTAAACAGT